>NW_017692232.1:0-769 GCF_001879085.1 Nicotiana attenuata | reverse complement strand
ATTTTTATGTTCGAGCCAACGCTCCAAAGAATTTACAATTCATAACCAATCCTCAAACTCTTCACATTATGTAGAATTCATCAGTTAGCATAGAAGAGCCTCAAAAATATCAGAAAAACGTGCAAACAAGGACCCACGGTCATGCTAGACACCGGTGTATAGATACTCGTCACCATGCCTATACACCGTACTCGATCATTTAGCATTTAGCAATTAATAACACTCTAATCCTATTCCCTCAATCCAAAGTTAGATCAAACACTTACCTCGGTCCAAAGAATAGCAATCAATCCTCAAATACCGCCTTTCCTCTACAATCCGACTCCGAAACAATGATATCTAGGCATAATTAATTCAATAGTATCAATAAGGACTCACTGGCAACATCCCATAGCCTAGCTATGAATTTCCTAACATTCTTCCAAAAATACCAAAAATCGACCCCAGGCCCGCTTGGTCAAAACACGAGGTTCTTACAAATTCCATGTCACCCATTCCCCCACGAGCCCGGATATACAATTTGTTTTTAAATTCGACCCCAAAACGAGGTCTAAATCAAAGAAAATTGAAAAGCCTTAATTCTACCCTTTTCCCCCAATTCTTACCATGAACTACATGATTTAGGTCTAGGAATTGATAAATGATGATAGAAAATGAAGAAAACGAGTTAGATAATGCTTACCCAAGAAGCTTTGATGAAGGATAGCTCTAAAAATCGCCTATGTGCTGTGGAGAAGATGAACTCGTGTGTTTTGGGTGAAAAATCCCG
>NW_017692231.1:4697-5484 GCF_001879085.1 Nicotiana attenuata | reverse complement strand
TCCAACAAAGCGTCCCACTCCCTAGTTGATGCCAACACAACTTGATGACTTTCCAACATAGGGTCCCACTCCGTAGTTGATGCCAGTATAACGTGATGACTTTTTAAACATAAGGTCCCACTCCCCAGTTGATGCCAGCACAACTTGATGACTTTCCAACATAGGGTTCCACTCCTTAGTTGATGCCTACATAACCTGATGACTTTTCCAACATAGCGTCCCACTCCCTAGTTGATACCAGTATACCCTAATGACTTTTCTGATAAAGCGTCCCACTCCCTAGTTGATGGCAGCACAACTTGATGTCTTTTTAACATAGGGTCCCACACTCTAGTTGATGCCAGTACAACGTGATTACTTTTCCAACATAGCGTCCCACTCCCTAGTTCATGCCAGCATAACCTGATGACTTTTCCAATATAGGGTCGCACTACCTAGTTGATGCCAGCATAACCTGATGACATTTCCAACATAGCGTCCCACTCCCTAGTTGATGCCAGCATAACCTAATGACTTTTCCAACATAGCGTCCTACTCCGTAGTTGATGCCAGCATAACCTAATGACTTTTCCAATATACGGTCCAACTCCCTAGTTGATGCCAGCATAACCTGATGACTTTTCTAATATACGGTCGAACTCTCTAGTTGACACCACCATAACCTGATGACTTTTCCAACATAGCGTCCCACTCTCTAGTTGATACCAGCATAACCAGATGACTTTTCTAACATAGGGTCCCACTCCCTAGTTGATGCCAGGATAACCTTATGACTTTTCCAACATAG
>NW_017692231.1:0-201 GCF_001879085.1 Nicotiana attenuata | reverse complement strand
TAGTTCGACTGCCAGCATAACCTGATGACTTTTCCAACATAGGGTCCCACGCCCTAGTTGATGCCTGCATTACCTTATGACTTTTCCAACATAGAGTCCCACTCCCCAGTTGATGCCATCATAACATGATGAATTTCCAACATAAGGTCCCACTCTATAGTTGATACCAGCAAAACTTGATGACTTTCCAACATAGGGTCC
>NW_017692230.1:5234-5485 GCF_001879085.1 Nicotiana attenuata | reverse complement strand
CCAGGCGGGCTCCTGATTGCTAAAAACATGAAATAAATGCCTCTATTCTCCAGGGAGGCTTCTGATTGCTAAAAACTTGAAAATAAATGCCTCTGTTCTCCAGGAGGGCTCCTGATTGCTAAAAACTTGAAATAAATGCCTCTACTCTCCAGGCGGGCTCCTGATTGCTAAAAACTTGAAATAAATTCCTCTGTTCTCTAGGCGGGCTCCTGATTGCTAAAAACTTGAAAATAAATGCCTCTGTTCTCCAG
>NW_017692230.1:0-424 GCF_001879085.1 Nicotiana attenuata | reverse complement strand
TCTCCAGGCGGGCTCCTGATTGCTAAAAACTTGAAAATAAATGCCTCTTCTCCAGGCGGGCTCCTGATTGCTAAAAACATGAAATAAATGCCTCTGTTCTCCAGGCGGGCTCCTGATTGCTAAAAACTTGAAAATAAATGCCTTTGTTCTCCAAGCGGGCTCCTGATTGCTACAAACTTTAAAATAAATGCCTCTATTCTCCAGGAGGGCTGCTGATTGCTAAAAACTTGAAAATAAGTGTCTCTGTTCTCCAAGCGGGCTCCTGATTGCTAAAAACTTGAAATAAATGCCTCTGCTCTCCAGGCGGGCTCCTGATTGCTAAAAACTTGAAATAAATGCCTCTGTTCTCCAGGCGGGCTCCTGATTGCTAAAAACATAAAATAAATGCCTCTGTTCTCTAGGGGGGCTCCTGATTGCTAAAACA
>NW_017692229.1:0-5485 GCF_001879085.1 Nicotiana attenuata | reverse complement strand
TTTATGAGTGATCTAAAATGAAAATTTTGAAAAATAGCTTTTGAAGTTTTTCAAATTTTATTAAAATTCCGAAATTCATCTTCAAGTGATAATCGAAAATTTCATGGCCAAACACTAATTTCGCAAAAAAGTATAAAAAAATCGAAAAAGAAGTATCTTTTTTTTTGTGGCCAAACAGGACTAAAGAGGACCAATATAAGAACATGGACCACGAGAAACGTATACAACAAAGAACAGGAGAAAGATGTCACAGCGATGTACGTATGGTGTATATCTAATGAACTGTCGCTAAAATTGAGATCTTATTCAAAGTGAATTTTTTAAAATATTTATAGTTTTCTAATTTATTTATATTATGAATGATCTGATCCGTAAGTACCATGATTGAAATTATATTTATCGTCTTTTCCTTAAAAAAAGTGAAAATAGAATTAACTTGATTAACCGCTATACACATTAATTTGGGAACTATTAGCCTAGTTAGATAATTCAAAGTGCTTACAAAAGAAAAAGAGAAAGTGTGTACAAGTATAGAAGTGTTTACATAAACTTTAGACTTTTCAAATATTAGGATGGAGACTGGAGAGAAGAAACTGGATGTTATATAGTATTGAAAATAACTTGAAGGAAATTATGTTTGAAGTCAAATTGGCATGGTTGGGTTATTTAAGAAAAATTGTATACTGATTAAATGTACTTTCCGATTAGGATTAGATCCTAAAAAAACAATTGAGTTCGAGTCAATTTTCATATAATATAATGTGTTACATTTTCTGCTAAGAACATGACCATAAATCACCATGTAATATACTCCCCCAGGCGGTTTTATTTGACAATATTTCCTAACTAGTTTGTTAAAAAAATGACAGAATATAAATAAAATGTGAAACCATAAATCGAAATCAAGTATTTTTGACCTTTTTTTTTTATTATTAAGTTCAACTAAGTTTATGTTTACATATCAGCCGATTAACAAATTCTATAGGTATAAAATTTTATGAATAAAAGAGAAGATGAAATAAAGATACTTCTAACTAGCTAATACCGAATTCTCACATGTCCCTTTTGTTATTACAACCTTTTTTTTTGATGTCCAAGATTAGAAGCTACGCAAATTTTCATTGGATCTCGATTGTTCTTAACAGCGATGACTATTCATTTAAATCTTTCTCATCTTGATCAAACGGCCTGGGAAGACCCACAAAGAAAGAAAGAGAACTCAAAGAGCAACTACAACCTAAGAGCGATAATAGGAGCGGATATATCGCTTTATGTTTCCGCTCTATCTGCCAAGGGAAATCCCGGTAAAGGGAACCCCGACCCCGAGAAGACTGTACTCATGTGCAACTAATTCAATATATATATTTTTTTAATGAGAAGCGTTTATAACAACACAAATAATATGACATTTTGAAAATAATAAGTTCCAAATTTTTTATAACCAGCAAATATTATCACACATTTAGGACCATATATTTCAAACTATTCATTTCTTTATTAAACTTTGATAATGCTGCATTAGAAATTAATCAGAAAGGAAAGTTATTTACACAATATCATCCAAGAAAAGAAATATACACTGGCCATATAAGAAATGTTTATATATTAAGAACACTTCAAGTTGAATTATTCTCATGATCAGGATCATAAGGGTCCATATTAAGATCAAAACCCTTATTTTCTTCAATACTTTTTCCCTTTACAATCCTCATTATTATCACCGATAAATTCGTCGGAACACTTTTGCTCGATGTCATACGTCATTTTCCGGCCACCACTGCCGCTAGCTCCGTCAACTTTACTACTGAAGTATTTAACGGCAACTTTTATCCTCCGTAATATAGCAAAGAACTCTTCCACTTCCTCTTCTGATATTGACTCCGTTTTCATCTCCTCTTTTGGCTTCTTCTTTGCAGTTTCTGAAACGTTAACGTCGTTATTCTCTGGTTTTCTTTTTTCTCCTTCGTCTTCCATTGACGTATTATGTCGAAGACTGACTATATAAAGGAAAGAGAAAACTTTAGATGCTTAACGGACCCCGTGAAGATAAGTGGTGACGGACGAATTCTTTTAGTGATGTAATGATATGACGAAAATTATTCTATCGATGACGTTTATGAATTTGGTGAAGGATAGTGAAGTGAATTTTTTTGTTTTTGTTTTGTGGTAAGTAGGCTGCGCATCCGTCGGATCGGATCGGATTTAGCATATTTCTGATTGTAAATTCGGATTGCAAATTATATAAAATGCAATCCGAATTATATTGGGTCGGATCGGATTTTAAAATTTGAATCGGGTAAATATTTTGAATTATCGAATTGGATTGTACGCCTTATTAAGGCTACTAACAATATTATCGACTATTGCACTTTTTAAGGCTATGGCTATTTACCCTTCGATTAAATTAAAAGGCAACAAATGTCTTTCATAGCAATAGACAAAACAAAAGTTTCATAGCAAAAGGTAAGACTTAAGAGAATCGCACTGAGCAACTTGAAGAGAGGATAGAGAGAAAGACTTCGATAAAAACTAAGAAAAGAAGAGTCTAAAGAGAGGTGAATGAAATGAGAAGACTAAACCCTAAAATATAAGTCTAATATTTATACATGCCTATATAATTCGAATTTCGGATCGGATTGGATTAAAATTATACCAATTCGAATCTGATTCGAATAACCAAACTTTTAAAAATATAATCCATATCCGATCCGAAATCCGATTAAAGTGGATCAGTTCAAATTCTCGGATATCCGATCCAAGTGCACAGCCCTACTGGACATAGAGCCCTAGGTGTGTAAGCTTCACTGCCCCAGATAGTGAAGTGAATATGAAAGCACTGTACTTTATATATGGAGAATTTTCAGTATTTATTTAAGGATGAAAATAATGAAGTAAATTGAAGGTGGATAAGTGGGTATGAAGTGGATGAAAATAGTGAAAGATTAAAATTTAAATAAGAGCTGAAACGAAAAATAATACTATCCCACATTTCCTTATGTGTTTAAATTTTGGTAGACAAAATTAGCTATCTGATACACGTGGTGTGGTGGTGGAACATTTTTAATAAATTACATAAAAGTATATTTCAACTACTTAATCTAAAACTTACATGTTTATACTGATTTGGATTACAAATGTCGTATCTAATTTAGTCCGTACGATCACCACTAATATATAAGGTAGGGATCAATGTCAAAGCTCTCGACACCGAAAGACACATGGTATGGAAAACGATTAAAAGAATTATTTAAATGCGTATATACTTGTATTGCATTTGTAGGAACATCAAATATTCCATGTTAATTTGTCCATTTTCATCAATATATTTTATTGATTTAGTTACCCATTACACAAGCCGACTCTCCAATCTTTTTTTAGTACTTGGCACCGTTAACGCTAAAAGTCTTTAGGGGCCACTGTTTGAACAAAATATTATGCTCTGTCGCATTAAATTAATGGATCAGCCTTTACATATAATGTATAAATTATGCATAAGTTAAACATCTACCAACTATTTTTAGTTTAAATGGTTGAGGAGCGGTTATTTGGTTAATTCTTCTTGACTAGACTTATATACCAAGATGGTTATACACAAAGCATAGCTCTGAAATCTCTTTTTTCGTTTTCAATGAAGGAAACATCCAAAGGACGAAAAATGTCTAAAAATAGCATAATTGAAAGCAACGGACAGCAATAAATGTCAAATTCTAAATCTAAGTGTCAAGAAAAAAAATTCTTCCTTTCTTTCTTTCTTTCGTTTTGACTGACTGAAATGGAGGAAGTGTGCATTTTGAGGGGTAAATTCTAAATTCACTTACGCGGTTAAACTAATATTTTCTTATGAACAATATTGAGAAATGATAACCATAAATTTACATTTTTACCATTAACTTGTGAAAACTGAAAAGTATTACCTTAACCGAAAAACTTAAGGTAAAGTTCTTTCTTACTAATTTCTTTTGTTCAAATATTAGATATTAGCGTCCAAAACTGATCTCTACTAAAATACATAGTGTGTATATATATATAATGTTCCAACCAAACACACCGTTAGTGGTCGTAAAACAGAGTCAGATCAATTGATCGTGTTACAACTGAACTTGTCGGGAAAAAAAAGGAATGATTAAAGTTGTACTAAGAACATGTTTAAAAGTTGAAAGTGACCGAAACATCATTAAAGTCTCAGAAAGAATATGAGCTCCATAGTGAAAAGAAAATAAAATAATAATTCTAGCCGAGTATTTTTGCTCTCCTTTAAAATATGCTTATCTTAGCCTTTATTCTAATTACTTCATTCTATATGTCACAAACTTGCAAAATGCTTCGCAAGCTTTTTTCATTCAGATTTTTGTTTTGGGGAAATTACACATTTTGTTGCTCGACTAAAAATATTAACAACACCTATATATATATAGAAAATATATATATATATATATATATATATATATAGAGAGAAAAAATATTTCATTGAAAATGTGTGGTTTTATTACTTTACATATGAGCAGTCGACAAAAGCAAATCGGATTGGAGAAAGAGATCCAATTAAACTATGGGATTCCATCCCCCATTAGAAATTAACTTAAATAGTCGATTACCCAAGCGCTTAAACATAAAATAGCCAAAGGATGTATAATATACGTATAATTTATATATATATATATATATATATATATATATATATATTGTATAATATTTGTATACTTGCTACAGAAAATAAACAGTATATTTGACTGGCTATTTATGTAAAGATCCCTTGCATTAAGCCTATAGACTCGGCCAAATATGCGAACCTTAACCCAATTAGCCAACTAGTAGCATGCAACCTTAACTGGGATTTCACATAAAGTAGCTCTAAATTAATCTGTAAAAATATATTTTTAATTAATATACAAATAAATAGAAGATTAAATAATGTATATTTTCTTATAACAAGAAATAAGTCATGCTCTGCCCTTAAGTTGCTTTTAATAGAGAAAAAGAAGAATTAACCCAAATAGCCACTCACACAATCACTTAAACTAACAATAGCCGATGACGATATAATATATATACATAATTTATGTATTATATATGTATGATTATGTATAATCAGTGTATAATAGATGTATATGATTAAAAAAGAGCAAAAAAACATAAGTAGACAGTATTTAAGAAAATTTAGCAGAATCATGGCAGTAATAAGTAATTAACAAAATGGCATCTAAGTAATTAACAAAAGTAGCACATAATTAATGTCAATCCTTAAAAGAACCGTAACGTTTTTTTTTTGCTTATTTGTAGGAACTAATTATCTTTTCCAGTTGTTTTTGTCTATTTGTAGGAATTTCTCTTTTAAAAATATCTTTTCTTTCTTCTATTTAGACTCTCTTATTTTCCATAACAGAAATTATACATATTCATTCAAGATTATAGGAGTCAAGTTACTAACATACTAACTCTCCTATTTTCTGACCTTTTATCTTTCTTTAATTTGTTTTTAGGTTAA
>NW_017692228.1:4726-5485 GCF_001879085.1 Nicotiana attenuata | reverse complement strand
ATGTTTATATTTTAAGGTTATTTGCAAATGATTCAAACAACCTACACCACAATTTAACATGATTTATGTCCGCGCATCGCGCAGGTACTAATACTAGTTAATAGGAATATACCGGATTTGTTGTTATTCTCGTGATTAATAGACGAACGCGTATATTGCTATAAGAACAAGATGAATTAAGAATTTAAATTTGAACGATTTAGACTTCAAATTATAGGATTCACTAAACTTTTATAATTACTAGTCTTAGGATACGCGCTTTGCACATGTACCCTATATCAATGGATATAAACTTAATAAATTATATAAATATTATTGAATAATGTGTTTGAGTTACAAAATAAAATTTAAAAACTATAAGCTCTTGAAGATGATGAATATTGATCCTATTTAGTCAGCAAAAAATAATTTTAATAGCCAGGTAATCTATTATTTATCCTTATTTCATTTTAACTTCGGATGAAAATAATTATCTAAGTAAAAAAGATGGAAGAACTAAGTTATATTTCGGACTATTATCCCAAAATTATCTATATTGTTATAAAAGCATGAATAAAATGTTGGATTACAAAAATAACCTTTTAATATTAAGCATAATAACTCACAATAAAAGGACATCGGAATTCTAGACATTAGCATTGTAATCATATTAGTTTTAGGATATACTTCTTAAAAAATTTCTATTACTAATTTAATTTGAAAACGTATTATATTGTCCAAATCCATTTAGAAACAGGAGAGCCTATATATATTTATTAT
>NW_017692228.1:0-743 GCF_001879085.1 Nicotiana attenuata | reverse complement strand
ACTTTTATCATGTCTGCATGGATCTGACAGCGGTGGCACTTTCGAACATACTGGATGCAGTCCGTTTCCATAGTCATCCAAAAATAACCTGCCCGGAGTATCTTCTTGGCTAGGACAAAACCGTTCATATGTGGACCACAGGTCCCAGCATGAATTTCCTCTAGCAGTTTGGATGCTTCCTTTGCGTCAACACACCTTAGCAATCGCAAATCAGGAGTCCTCCTGTACAGGATTCCTCCGCTGTGGAAGAAATTGTTGGATAACCTTCGCAGAGTGCGCTTCTGAATAGCATTTGCAAGCTCTGGATATTTTCCTTCGGGCAAGAATTCCTTTGATGTCGTGAAACCAAGGCTTTCCGTTTGCTTCTTCCTCGACATGAGCACAGTAAGCTGGCTGATCATGAATCTTTACTGGAATAGGGTCTATGAAGTTCTTATCTGGATGCTGAATCATGGATGATAGAGTGGCCAATGCATCGGCAAACTTATGGGAGGGAGAGTTACTGGCCTAGACTCTCCGCGTCAGGAGAGTGGACGACATGTTGGACTTTCTCAAGGGCAAAGTTCTCCATCCCCGTGTAGTCAAACGCTTGCGGGATACGGGCTTCTACAGGATTTTGGAGATCGGGCGGCTGCAACTTGATTGGTCTTTGGTCACGGCCTTGATAGAGCGGTGGCGACCGGAGACACACACATTCCACTTGCCCATTGGCGAGGTGTCACGACTCGAATTTCCCACCTTCG
>NW_017692227.1:5271-5485 GCF_001879085.1 Nicotiana attenuata | reverse complement strand
GCGACTAGGGAGTGGAGACCCTATGTCTAAAATCTCAACTTGGGATTGGAGACCCTATGTCTAAAAATAATTTCAACTAGGGAGTGGAGACCCTATGTTGGCAAAAGGGGACTAGGGAGTAGAGACCCTATGTCTAAAATCTCAACTAGGGAGTGGAGACCCTATGTTAGCAAAAGGCGACTAGGGAGTGGAGACCCTATGTCTAAAATCTCAA
>NW_017692227.1:0-293 GCF_001879085.1 Nicotiana attenuata | reverse complement strand
GCAAAAGGCGACTAGGGAGTGGAGACCCTATGTCTAAAATAATCTCAACTAGGGAGTGGAGACCCTATGTTGGCAAAAGGCGACTAGGGAGTGGAGACCCTATGTTGGCAAAAGGCGACTAGGTAGTGGTGACCCTATGTCTAAAATTATCTCAACTAGGGATTGGAGATCCTATGTTGGCAAAAGGCGACCTGGGAGTGGAGACCCTATGACTAAAATTATATCAACTAGGGATTGGAGACCCTACGTTGGCAAAAGGCGACTAGGGAGTGGAGACCCTATGTCTAAAATGA
>NW_017692226.1:5249-5486 GCF_001879085.1 Nicotiana attenuata | reverse complement strand
CTTTGCCATTAAAGATAGAGAGGCTCGACCTCGCTCGAACTCAAGACGGGTTGTTATTTCGATAAGTTCGAAATAACGCCCTTAAGGCCAAGGGCCTTCCCCATAATAGATATAGAGGTTCGACCTCGCTCGAACTCATGACGGGCTGTTATTTTGATAAGTTCGAAATAACGCCCTTATGGCCAAAGGCCTTCGCCATCACAGATATAGAGGTTCGACCTCGCTCGAACTCAAGAC
>NW_017692226.1:0-329 GCF_001879085.1 Nicotiana attenuata | reverse complement strand
AAAGATATAGAGGTTCGACCTCGCTCGAACTCAAGACGGGCTGTTATTTCGATAAGTTGGAAATAACGCCCTTATGGCATAGGGCCTTCGCCATCAAAGATATAGAGGTTCGACCTCGCTCGAACTCAAGACGGGCTGTTATTTCGATAAGTTGGAAATAACGCCCTTATGGCATAGGGCCTTCGCCATCAAAGATATAGAGGTTCGACCTCGCTCGAACTCAAGATGGGATGTTATTTCCATAAGTTCGAAATAACGCCCTTAAGGCCAAGGGCGTTCGCCATCACAGATATTAGAGGTTCGACCTCGCTCGAACTCAAGACTGGCTG
>NW_017692225.1:5236-5486 GCF_001879085.1 Nicotiana attenuata | reverse complement strand
AAAATCTCAACTCAGGGATTGGAGCCCTAATGTTGGCAAAAAGGTGACTAGGGAATGGAGGCCCTATGTCTAAAATCTCAACTTAGGGATTGGTGGCCTAATGTTGGCAAAAGGCCACTAGGGAATGGAGGTCCTATGTCTAAAAATACTAACTTAGGGATTGGAGCCCTAATGTTGGCAAAAAGGCGACTAGGGAATGGAGGCCCTATGTCTAAAAATCTCAACTCAGGGATTGGAGCCCTAATGTTGG
>NW_017692225.1:0-355 GCF_001879085.1 Nicotiana attenuata | reverse complement strand
GGAGCCCTAATGTTGGCAAAAGGCGACTAGGAAATGGAGGCCCTATATCTAAAAAATCTCAACTAAGGGATTGGAGCCCTAATGTTGGCAAAAAAGGCGACTAGGGAATGGAGGCCCTATGTCCAAAAATCTCAACTTAGGGATTGGAGACCTAATGTTGGCAAAAAGGCGACTAAGGAATGGAGGCCCTATGTCTAAACATAGGGATTGGAGCCCTAATGTTGGCAAAAGGCGACTAGGGAATGGAGGCCCTATGTCTAAAAGATCTCAACTCAGGGATTGGAGCCCTAATGTTGGCGAAAAGGCGACTAGGGAATGGAGGCCCTATGTCTAAAAATCTCAACTCAGGGATTGG
>NW_017692224.1:4775-5486 GCF_001879085.1 Nicotiana attenuata | reverse complement strand
ACAGCACAGTCTTCTAAACAAATAACACTTTCAAATTCTTTAATTATTTTCAGAAAACAATTTCACACAATAATTTATTTCTCGGACTTGGAACCTCGGAATTTGATTCCGGGCACACACCCAAGTCCCAAAGTTTCCTACGGACCCTCCGGGACTGTCGAACCACGAGTCCGGGTCCGTTTGTCCAAAACGTTGACCAAAGTCAAACTTAATCAATTAAAACATCAAGGTTTTATTTTTTTTCTCACAAATTCATATTTAAACGTTCCGGCCACGCGCCCGGACTACGCACACAAATTCGAGGCAACCCCCAAGTGAGGTTTTTACGGCCTCAGAGATACAGAGTGAGTAGGAATACAGGTGATGACCCTTTGGGTCGTCACACTCAAAAGTTAGTGTTGCTCATTTGGGGTGTGTTTGGTATGAAGGAAAACATTTTCTGGAAAATGTTTTCCAATTTTCCCATGTTTGGTTGGCTTAAATGTTTTGGAAAACATTTTCCTTATCAATTCATTTTCCTCCAATTGGAGGAAAATATTTTCCTTATCAAAAGAAGGGAAAATATTTTCCAAAGCTCCTTCTCAACCTTTCTCACCCTCACCAACCCACCCCACCCCCTTTCCAAAAAATTTAAAATATATTTTTAGTTTTTAATTTTATTATTATCGATTTAAAGGCTCAAAATTTTACAAGTTCCAAAATTATGAGTTC
>NW_017692224.1:0-644 GCF_001879085.1 Nicotiana attenuata | reverse complement strand
TCACTTACCAATCGTTTTGAAGCTGAAGAATCGTTTGGAAAATCGCCTCTTATGTTTTGGGTTTTGAAAAAGTGCAAAATGACTGAAAATCTCAGATTTATATACTTTGCTGAAGGACTGGCACGGACCGCGCAAAAATGCCCCGCGGCCGCGCCGAGGAAGGGAGGGAAAACGACTCTCTGAACCTATCCAGCGCGGACTGCACTGATTTGGTGCGCGGCCGCGCTGGTTGACCTAGAGTTCACTGGCCCTCTGAACCTAGCCACGCGGACCGCGCAGAAATGCACCGCGGCCGTGCGGTTTCCTGCGCGGACCGCGCAGAAATGATCGCGGCCGCGCTGGGGGCCTGCAACACCTGGACCTGCAAAATTTCTGATGCTTTTAAGTCTAAAACCCTCTCGGGACCCACTCAAAACTCACCCGAGCCCTCGGGGCTCCAAACCAAACATACACACAACTCCAAAAACATCCTACGGACTCATCCGTGCGATCAAATCACCAAAACAAACATCGAATTAGGCCTCAAGACCCATGATTTCCTTCCAATTTCCATGAAACATCAAATTTTACTGTTGCTAGCTCAAAACACGTCAAATGACGTCCAAATCTAACCAAACTTCACAGCAATTGCTTAACTCATATTT
>NW_017692223.1:5278-5486 GCF_001879085.1 Nicotiana attenuata | reverse complement strand
ACTCAGGGATTGGAGCCCTAATGTTGGCAAAAGGCGACTAGGGAATGGAGGCCCTATGTCTAAAAAGGCACAACTCAGGGATTGGAGCTCTAATGTTGGAAAAAGGCGACTAGGGAATGGAGGCCCTTTGTCTAAAAGGCACAACTTAGGGATTTGAGCCCTAATGTTGGTAAAAGGAGACTAGGGAATGGAGGCCCTATGTCTAAAA
>NW_017692223.1:0-271 GCF_001879085.1 Nicotiana attenuata | reverse complement strand
CTCAAGGATTGGAGCCCTAATGTTGGCAAAAGGCGACTAGGGAATCGATGTCCTATGTCTAACAAGGTTCAACTCAGGGGTTGGAGCCCTAATGTAGGCAAAAGACGACTAGGGAATGGAGGCCCTATGTATGAAACGCAAAACTCAGGGATTGGAGCCCTAATGTTGGCAAAGGGCGACTAGGGAATGGAGGCCCTATGTCTAAAAAGGCACAACTCAGGGATTGGAGCCTTAATGTTGGCAAAAGGCGACTAGGGAATGGAGGCCCTAT
>NW_017692222.1:3986-5486 GCF_001879085.1 Nicotiana attenuata | reverse complement strand
CAATACAGTTTCATACCATGTGTTGGCCATATCCTCTAGTTTGTATGTTGCGAGCTCCACGGCTCTCTCACTAGAACATCCAAGAGCACGTAATGCCTTAAGTGTCTCATCCAAGAAACTTTGAGGATCTGTTGAACTATCGGAACCTGTGAATTTTGGTGATTTCAATTTCAGGAACTCGTGTAGGGATACTTCCTTATTCCCGAAAGTCTGAGTCTATGCAGGTGCTTGTGTCTGTGAAGTAGCCTGAGGAGCTGAACTTCCGCCCTGAGTAGGCACCAATGCCTCTAACAAATTCAATAACCTTGCCACTGCATCTGCAGGTAAGGCAACAATAGGTACAACAGTTGGCACTGGTGGTGGAGCGTTCTGAACTCCCTACTCATGCACTTGATCTGGCATAACAGCTTGGGTTTGACCCATGTTCCCAACTTGAGGTTGAGGAGCAGTCTGTCTTCTAGTTTGATGAACCCCAACTTGACCGCCACCTCGGGTAGTACCACGTCCAGCAGATCAGGGTGTGCGTGTCCTAGCCATCTGCAAAAGAAATATTCCAAAGTAAATCTCAAGTTATCTCAACGCACGATCAAAGAATGAAAGAAAGGAAAACATTCCTAAATGTTCAGTAGCCTCGAGATCATAAGTATGGGCGCCTACATGCCCATGAACAAGACTCTACGAAACATTGCTCCATGACTCGGGACTTAAAGCCTAAGCTCTAATACCAACTTTGTCACGACCCAATTTAGGATCGTGACCGGCGCTTAGGAGCAAGTGCTCCCAAGTAAGCCTCATCGGTAATCTTACAGAAAACCGGGCAGAGTTTCCCCTATTTTTGGACCATCCCAAAAATTTTCCTGTCTCAAATCAGCGATCAAACAACCTAATAGCAATTCAACTGGCAATTGACAACTTACCAATTAGCCAAAATAAGTCTCCACCATTACTAATCAATACACTAACAACCAGAAATACTAATCTACCTCCGACTTTCATAATAAAGGACGATACTCAACATAAGACTATAATAACAAAAGAATACTCATGACACTAAATTATTGACTATGGAGCGACTCTAAGAGTTTAATGATACGACCATAACAATTGATAAAAATCTCCGCCCACGCGAACAAGTGCGAGCCTCACCAAGAATTCTCAACCTGTGCGCTCTAATTAACGAAATCCTCGCCTACGTCAACTGCTGTCTCTGTAAAAAAAAAATTAGCGGGGAATGAGTCGCTAGCTCAGTGAGTAATAACACTTAACCACAACCGTTTTTATTTGGGGACAAGTCAGAAACATGCTAGTATCTCAAAGAGAAAATACATAAAAATGCCCTTTCAGAAATAATAAATAATTTTCAGTCTCATCACACTTTTCTTGTAGTACAATATAATTAACAATTCAGTAATAAGCTTGGTAACCCCTGTATAATATCAGTATTCACATTTTGGGAGGTTTCAATGAACGGATCATGTAATCGGTATAACTGTGGACTTC
>NW_017692222.1:0-746 GCF_001879085.1 Nicotiana attenuata | reverse complement strand
AGAAGCCCTGGTTGAAATTTGTCCGGAGGCTGACGGGTAATCCCTCAACGTGATGTCCCAACTGGCCACACCGAAAGCACTCTCCCGTTAGAACACGACATTGGCCAAAATGTGATCTACCACATGTCTGGCAGACTGGAGTAGTGGCATATATCTGCCCAGAATTACGATGTCCAGAAGATGATGGTGCCATATTACCTTGTCTGTAATGTGGTCTATATGTGGACTGTGAAGACATGTGTGTCCCTGTCTGAGAACCCTGTTGTTGTTTTTGTTGTCCCTGGTTTCCTGCTCTTCTATTTTCACTAAAACCGCCATTGAAAGCCCCTCCTGTCTTGGCCTTCTTACATAATTCACAAGCTGCACGCTCTTCACGTCCCTTATTTTCAATCTTTCTAGCAAGGTCGACTACATCAGAGTAGGATAAAGTCTTCATCTGTGGGGCTACTGCAGTGTATAGACGACCAACCAATCCATCAACAAACCTCTGAATTCGAGCTTCTTCGGTAGGCACTAAGTGAGGAGCATATATAGCCAACTTACAAAACTTAGTGTTATATGTTGACACATCCATATCTAGAGTCTAAACCAATCTCTCAAAGTCTCTAGCATGTTGTTGCATCAGACTGTCTGGAAGAAAATGATTCTTGAACAACTTAGTGAACTTGTCCCATGTCAGTGGTGGTGCTCCTGCCGACCTTCCTAGCAATACAGTTTCATACCATGTGTTGGCCATATCCTCTAGT
>NW_017692221.1:4698-5486 GCF_001879085.1 Nicotiana attenuata | reverse complement strand
ATTTCTTTGGACCTATTTGAGTTTCTGAAGTTGTTTCATCTACTGCTCGACAGAGTTTCGAAATCTTTGTTTCAACTTTTATTTCTTTGTATGATTCTGACTTCCTGCTAAACTCTATAAGATCTTTTACTTGACCATTTTTTGCATGCTATTGGATACTCCCTCTTCTCTGTTACTAAGGTGACTACAATGTTCCTATAATCCACTACTTACTGATTTTGTGATTGCATGACACTTCTCTTTGTCATAGATTCAGCCTTGCATGCTTAATGTTCATGCACTCTTTATAGGCTAAATTTCCCTCTCAAAATAACCCTTAATTGTGGACTGATTTCAGACCTCCTCGTGTAAGTTTGATTGATTCTTTCCTTGTTTACTGATTTCCATGTTTCTTGGGTTGATTTGAAAGCTTTCCTTAGCCTTTCGATTCTCCTATTTCTGACTTGGTTTATTTGTTTATTCATGAATCAGTAATTTCAAATCCCTGACTCCTTGATTTACTATGCACTGATTGCCTCTATATTCTGCATCTTTACTTTGTTTTCTTACCTTATTGGGTTAACCGAGTCTTTCAAAGATTCTTCCCTTAATTAAGCCCTTATGTATTTACCCCTAATTATCTACTTTGCACAAGATGCTTACTTGATTTCTTTCCTTAAAAATTTTCTGTCCACTACCATTTGGTTTTAACTCCTTGATTAAAGGAAGTCTTTGATACTGATTGATTTTTAATTGATACACAGTTCCATAATTATTTTCTTGCCTTACTTTCTACCTATTTTCAACTA
>NW_017692221.1:0-652 GCF_001879085.1 Nicotiana attenuata | reverse complement strand
TTGGGTTCTCAGAAACCCTAGCCTAATCGAGGTTCCTTTTTCGCTTATTCGTCTAGATCTATGCTGTGTGTGCCATTTTAGAGTTTTTTCCCCAATTTTCCCTTTTCAAAACTGTTCGAATCCTATTTTAGGGTTTTCTAATGTTTCTGATTCTTTTACTCTTTTTATGTGTGTTCATGCTCGTTGTTTTATTCCTTGTTATGTTCAAGCCTGCTCTTGTGTTTCTTACTGGATCTTTTACGGAGATTCTTTTACCTCTTTTGTTCACATGTTAGCCTAGGTTATTGACTCGCTTTTGCTTATGTGTTTAAGCTCATGCTTTGATTTTGTTTCTGAGTTCTGTTGATCATGCTCTTGCCTACCTTCGTCTTAAAACTCGTAATTTCCTCTTACTTCTGTTTGTGCATATCTGCCTATCTCTGTGACTTTGAACGATTCCCTCACCTCCGACTCCGTGTGAAACCTAAGATTTGGGGGGTTTTCTTTTCTTTGAAGTGAAAGACACTAGGGTTTCACTCTGAAACCCTAGGATTACAGACTCATGACGAGTCTGTAATCAAACTTGTGAACTTATTTGCCTATGATTATGGAAAAAACTCTCATTGTTCTTCTTTGTTTTGAACTGCATGCTTATATATAAGCTTCCCTTTCA
>NW_017692220.1:2801-5486 GCF_001879085.1 Nicotiana attenuata | reverse complement strand
TATATATATATATATATATATATATATATATATATATATATATATATATATATATATATATTGGCAATGTATAAAAGGCCTATATGGAAGTTTGTTACTTTCTTCTCTTTTTTTGTTTGTTTTTTCTTTTGTTATTTGATATACATTATTATATATTTCATATACAAGTTTATACAAAGTTATACATCATTATATATTTTTTTAATTAAAGCCAACTATCAGGTTGTCACCTCTTGTGGTGTTGGGGGTTTTGGCTAGACCCCTACCATGTCTATTCTCACAAAAAAATAGTATAAGTACAAAGGAGGAGGACATGGACCTGACCTCCAGAAGTAATACAAGATTAACATAAGTCAATCTTCAAATACATGAGAGGTTCACTACTGTACATATACCTCTCGTGTTCTACAATAAAATTAGATTTTTCATACCTAGTTCTAAAACTAGGAAGTTGCCACTTATCTAGTTGGAAAGGTCCTTTTACATTTCCTGGTAGTTGTTGGAAAGAGTAGAAGAAGGCAGTGATTCCACTAGTCGCAGCGTTTGGCCAACATATCAGCCACTTGATTAGCTTCTTTGTAACAGTGCGAAATATTTACTTCTGCTTGGCTCATCATATCGGCAATCTCTTCAATGAGAATTGGTTTCCATAGCTCCACTTTTTCGCAAAAAATAGGCCAAGTCCCTGCTATATTGCAACTGGGGAAGGCTATATTCAAGGCTACCTGTATAGTCCAGCTTATTTGTTGCTCCATTTTCCTAGCCAAGAATCTTTTTTGTTCTCCATATCTGTACGAACACCAACTTCTCCATATTTCCCAACAATACAACATAGAGTATGAATTTGTGTTTATTGTTCTTCACATGTACTTCCCACCACTTTTTGAAGATGGTTCTAATATTCCAGCTTTCACGCTTGATTCCCAAAGGTGCACCGAAGATATTCCAGAGATATTGATGTGACGACCCAAAGGGTCATCAACGGATTTCTCCCTTTTCCGTGCTTCCGAGGCCTTGAAAACCTCACCTTTAGTTGCCTCGATTTGCGTGCGCATTCCGGGCGTGTAGCCGGAAAGATTATATGTTAAATTCTGTGAAAAATTTTAAAATGTGGCTTTAAAATAATTAAAGTCGACTTCGGTCAATATTTTTGGTAAACGGACCCGGACCCGTAATTTGACGGTCCTGGAGGGTCCGTAGAAAAATATGGGACTCGGGCATATGCCCGGAGTCGAAATTCGAGGTCTAGAGCCCGAGAAAAGAATTTTTCTGTGAAATTGTTTTTATGAAATTTTTAAGGAAAATGGAAATGAAAATTGATTAAAAGACTGTGGTATCGGGCTCGTATTTTGGTTCCGACGCCCGGAACAAGTCTTAAATATGTGTTAAGCGCTTTCTGTAAAGTTTGGTCGAAATCGGACGTCATTTGACGTGTTTCGGACCTAAAACTCTAAGTTTGAAAGTTTATGAAGTTTGATGAAAAAGTGATGATTTTGAGGTTTGATTCCTCGTTTATGATGTTATTTTGGTGATTTAATCACATGGTTAAGTTCGTATGAGGTTGTTGAGTTAGTGTGTGTGTTTGGTTAGGAGCCCCGAGGGCTCGGGTGTGATTCGGATGTGTTTCGGGATGATTTTAACCTTAGAAAAGTTGCAGAAAATAGCTGTTGTTTGTGCCCAGTGAATTCTTCTATGCGATCGCATAGGAAGTGCTGCGATTGCATAGAGCAACTTAAGGGGGTCCAGAAATCCTTATACGCGATCGCATTGCATGAAAAACCCCACCTTTACTTTTTCTTCTATACGTTCGCACCAGCCCTCCCGAGATCGCATAGTGCTAGCTTGAGAAGCCCTCTATTTTCCTCTATGCGATCGCATAGACTAGCTTGCGATCGCAGTGACCATTTTGCCCTTCTCTATGCGATCGAATTTCCTTCTCCGCGATCGCATAGACCAATTTTCGCCAAGTGATTTTTTAAAAAAGAACAGAAACAGTACACTCGGGATTTCTTCATTTTTCTCACGAACTCCCTTCTCCTTCAAGCCTTAGGACCCCATTGAAGCCTCCCTTCTTCAAGGTCACTTGGGTAAGTAATTCTCCACTCATTTTCTTCACTTTTCCTTCATTAATTAGCAAGTTTCTAAGCCTAAATCATGAAATCAAAGTAGAAATTAAGGGTTTTGGGTAGAGCTAGGGTTTTTGAGAATTTTGGGTGATTCAACCTCAATTTGGGGTCGAATCTTAAAACAAATTGCATATTTGAACTCGTGGGGTTATGGGTGATTGGGTTTTGGTCCGAGCCTCGTGTTTGGACCATGTGGGCCCGGTGTTGAATTTTGGTGTTTTTGGAAGAATGTTAGGAAATTCATATCTAGGCTATGGGATGTTGCCATTGAGTCTTTATTGATATTATTGAATTAATTATGCCTAGATATCATTGTTTCGGAGTCGGATTGTAGAGGAAAGGCGGTATTTGAGGATTGATTGCTATTCTTTGGACCGAGGTAAGTGTTTGATTAACTTTGGCTTGAGGGAATAGGATTAGAGTGTTATTATTTGCTAATTGCTAAATGAATCGAGTACGGTGTATAGGCATGGTGACGAGTATCTATACACCGGTGTCTAGCATGACCGTGGGTCCTTGTATGTACTTATCCTGATATTGTTATGACTTCTTCCATTGT
>NW_017692220.1:0-825 GCF_001879085.1 Nicotiana attenuata | reverse complement strand
TTTCGCTTCCGACGTAGCACCCGAGCCACTTCTCAGGGCTGGGAGGAGGAGTTCATACTCCTGCTGCACGTACTCCGGAGTAGGTAGCTCCCCAGGCTCAGGTTCCGGTGGTTCAGCCAGCTATGGCAGTTTAGCCAGGCATTGTGACTCAGGCCGGCGATGGAGCGGCGATGTCTTCGGATGCTTTGTGGAGACTTGATAGGTTCTCCAAGCTCTTCACCACCACTTTCAGCGGTACTTCTTCAGAGGATCCACAGGATTTCTTATTCAGCTGCCATGAGATCCTTCGGACTATGGGTATCGTGGAGACCAATGGGGTCGACTTCGTCACTTTTCGACTAGCAGGATCCGCCAAGACTTGGTGGAGGGACTATTGTTTATCCAGACCAGCAGGGTCGCCAGCATTGACATGGGATCAGTTCGCAGAGTTATTTTTGGAGAAGTTTCTCCCAGTCACTCAGCGGGAGGCACTTCGCAGGCAGTTCGAGCGCCTCCAGCAGGGCTCCATGACAGTCACCCAGTATGAGACGCGGTTCATTGATTTGGCACGCCATGCTATTGTTATACTCCCCACAGAGCGAGAGAGGGTGCGGAGGTTTATTGATGGATTGATTCAGCCGATCCGTCTCCAGATGGCTATGGGAGCTGGGAGTGAGATTTCTTTTCAGGAGGCGGCCAATGCGTCCCGTAGAGTGGAGATGGCTCTTGCACGAGGAGGTGATCAAGTGTCGGATAAGAGGCCTCGTCATTCTGGTAGGTTCAGTGGTACCTCGTCTGGAGGTAGGGATTCTTATGGTAGAGGCCATTCACCGAGACCCTTTCAGT
>NW_017692219.1:5068-5486 GCF_001879085.1 Nicotiana attenuata | reverse complement strand
ATGCGAGGCAAAGGATAAAGGTTCTTCACTGTAACCTTATTCAGTTGGCGATAATCAATACATATACGCATAGAACCATCCTTCTTCTTCACGAACAAAATATGAGCACCCCACGGTGAAACACTGGGTCGAATAAAACCCTAGCAAGCAATTCCTCTAACTGATCCTTCAACTCCTTCAACTCAGGAGGAGCCATACAATACGGAGGAATGGAAATGGGCTGAATGCCCAGCAACAGATCAATGCCAAAATCGATGTCTCTATCGGGCGGCATGCCCGGAAGATCAGCTGGTAACACATCGTGATAATCTCGTACCACTGGAACTGAGTACAAACGAAAAGGGGTACTACAACACTGACATCTCTCACATAAGACTAAATACGCGACCACCTACCCCTTCTACAACCATACGCTGAA
>NW_017692219.1:0-867 GCF_001879085.1 Nicotiana attenuata | reverse complement strand
CAGATATATATATATATATATATATATATATATATATACAAGTACAATGGAGAAGTAGCAAGAAAATAACAAATTAAGCTGGGGAAGGGAGCATACTTCAGGGGCAACAGTTAGAAATAAAATATTAGGATTAATAGAGAGTACATCTCAATTTCACTTCTAGCAATAAATGAAGAGATAAGGCAACTTTCATATCCAACTCATCTTGTTGCAGGCGTGCAACCCGATCCCATTTCTCAACATCTCGTGGTAGGCGTACCACCCGCTCCCATTTCAATTAAATCAATAGTTCCTCCACAAGAAATTTACTCTAACAAACGTAACAAGTAATACGAGTTCATAAGATAATAAGTACACGAAAATTATGATTCACTAAGGAAAATAATTAATGACAAGTAGCAATTAATTAAGGATTATAAGGGGGCAATTAGGCAATTTAGTAATTAACATGTTGAATGTCACGTAGAAAATAAGTCACATAGTCATGAAGCAATTTAGGCATTCAAGACATAACGTTATGCAAGGACACCCTGATTTAATAATAACAAGTAACACGATAAAGGGAAATGTCCACGTAAAGAATCACGGAAATAATGGAATAAGACAAGTAAACAATATGGGAGGGGGAGCATGCTGTGGGGAGAAAACAATGTTAATAGTAAGTCCAGAATAACAATCTAAGGGTAGCTTGGAATTTACAGCGGACAAGAAACTAATCCCCAAAAATAAACACACTTGTATCAATAATTGTTGCGGCGCGCAACCCGATCCCATTATATAACAACACTGTTGCGGCGTGCAACCCGATCCATAAATATCATTGTTGCGGCGTGCAACCCGATCCATAAATATCATTGTTGCGGCGTG
>NW_017692218.1:5266-5486 GCF_001879085.1 Nicotiana attenuata | reverse complement strand
GAGATTTTTAGACATAGGGCCTCCATTCCCTAGTCACCTTTTTTGCCAACGTAGGGCTCCAATCCCTAGTTGAGATTTTAGACATAGGGACTCCATTCCCTAGTCTCCTTTTTTGTCAACCTAGGGCTCCAATCCCTAGTTGAGATTTTTAGACATAGGGCCTCCATTCCCTAGTCGCCTTTTTTGCCAACATAGGGCTCCAATCCCTAGTTGAGATTTT
>NW_017692218.1:0-287 GCF_001879085.1 Nicotiana attenuata | reverse complement strand
ATAGGGCCTCCATTCCCTAGTCGCCTTTTTTGCCAACATAGGGCTCCAATACCTAGTTGCGATTTTAGACATAGGGCCTACATTTCCAAGTCGCCTTTTGCCAACATAGGTCTCCAATCCCTAGTTGAGATTTTAGACATAGGGCCTCCATTCCCTAGTCGCCTTTTGCCAACATATGGTTCCAATCCCTAGATGAGATTTTTAGACATAGGGCCTCCATTCCCTAGTCACCTTTTTTGCCAACGTAGGGCTCCAATCCCTAGTTGAGATTTTAGACATAGGGACTC
>NW_017692217.1:4596-5486 GCF_001879085.1 Nicotiana attenuata | reverse complement strand
TAAATCACAACCAGAGGAAGACGAAGCTTACGAAGAAATGCTAGCTGAACTTGCTGAGGATGTTGTTTTGCCCGACAATGGAAGCGGCGACGACCAAGCTACTTTCTGCTACTACTAACGAAAATTCCTCCCGAACCTTGAAGGATTTATGAAGTTTGTAAGAGATAGAATGTAACTTGTATGAACAAAAATTAGTATGTATTATGTAACTTGTATTTTGGCACATCTTGAATAGTTTTTTAAGTGACAAGAAGTCAAAACCAGCTCAAAAAGGAGTGAAACCTGCACAAGTGCCAAGGACAAGTCAACGCACCGCTGCAGCATAAAATCCACTGCGGCTGCAACAGACCCACCGCGGCTACAGTCCATTTAGTGTGGTCTGCAGTGGCAAAGATCAGAGAGGATGCTATTTTGGAAGTTCAAGCAACACGGTCCGCGGTTGATTCTTCGCGGCTGCGGTAGCCTCATCGCGATCGCATTCAATTTGTTGCGGTCCGCGGAGAAGGGATTCAGAGAATGTGAAGTTTGGAAGATTCAAGACATCGCGGCCGCATACCATTTCTCCCAGTCCGCAGTGAAGCCACCGCGGTCGCGGTCCATTTATTGCGGTCCGCGGTGGCTAGATTCAGAGAACAGAAAATTGAAGCTAAAAGCCCCATCGCGGCCGCGCTCCATTTCTTGCGGACCGCGATACCTCCGTCAGGGGTATTTTTGTCCAGAAAATTTGTCCTTGTATAAATACTTCTTTTTCAGATTTTTAGGGTATCTTTATGATAGCTGAGCACGTGAAGGCCGTTTTGGACCTATTTTGAGTAATTTTGTAGCTAGTTCAATATTGAATCTTTAAATCTTAGCTTGTAATTATATTATATGGGTTATTCTTCATCTAA
>NW_017692217.1:0-2840 GCF_001879085.1 Nicotiana attenuata | reverse complement strand
TACTTGTAAACGTTTTCGAATTTCTCTTTACATTTCTTGGCACTTCTATGATAACCAAGGTCAGCCAATTTCCTGCACATAACAATGAAAACAATTGGAACAAAACAAAGATACAAATCTAACTAATACCTCATCTTATCTTGTAGAGTATTCATTGTATTCTTAATAAAAACAACATCTCATACTTGTGTTTACCACATAAAGATTAAAACTGGAAAAAAAGGTTAACTTTTGGACTAAAACTAATAACTGGAAAAAAAAAAAGAAGAAGAAGAAGAAGAAGAATACGAAGGAGGAGAAGGAGGAGGAGAAATGAGGTGAAGTTGTTTAAAAAGTGGATACAAGTTAAAAGTTTTAAAAAAAAATAGGTATAGATTAAATGGGGGCGACCAAATAGGACGCCCCGTGCAATTTTTACAAGTAAATCTTCTTTGATTTTTGGAAATTTCATTTAAACACGACACGTCCTTTCGAAAATTTTTATTAAGTTTTGCTACTTTATGGTGTGAGCTCTTTGTGTCCTCCTCTGCCTTTGATTCTTTTTAATTCATAAACTACTAAATAAAATATATTGCTGAGAACCTTTTGATACTCTTACCTCTATCTATTGCTTGTTAACATGGTTCAATGCATACATCAAGTTCAAGTAAGGTGGTTTTTGTTGTAATTTCAAATCTTTGTTATTTTGATTTTTCTGTAACGAAAGCTGAAGAGAAAGATAAATTTATCCAGAATTCTTAACAATGGAAAAAAGGAAGATAGTGGAAAAAACGTGAAGTCGAATCCTTCTCCTTGCTTCAATTATGCTCTTGCCTCCCCAAAGTCTTCTATCCCCTCAAAAAGTGGCTAATTCTCATATTTATATGGTTTATGGTTGAGTTGGGGCGAAATTGGCTTCTCCTAATTCGGATTGGAGAAGCTGATTTTTTTTCTGCTCCGGTACCCGTCTGGAGAAGCGAACCTCACTTCACTGTCCAAGATTTTTCTCTTCAGCTTTTCTTTTGCCAATTTTTCTCCTATTTGACCCTTTTCGGCGTAAGTTCGTCCCACACATAAAAAACACGTAATAAGCGTATTTTCACTTCAAAAGCAGTGTAAACTCCCGCAACTCACATAATGCAAATTGTATACGGGTGAAACCGAGCCCTTTGGACGCCTCGGTTCTCGATGAAGTAAACGGAGCAGAAATATGACCGAATGGAACCGGAATCGCGGCAAGGAGCCCTTCGAGTCGAGGTTCGGGCAAAAACACCTGCCCTTGGAGGAATCGGGGCCACGCCCCCCAGGTCCGATTCTAATTCCTAAACTTCGGAGAACGTTATCAGATAATCGAACACGACTTACAAAGGACCGTGATATCCGTGCCCAGCCAGATGTCAAGACATGAATCTCGGCACGAATTGTCACGACCCAAAAATCCCTCCAAAGGAATCGTGATGGCACCTAGTCTCTAAACTAGGTAAGCCTAACATTTTCTGTAATAACATGGATATTTACTAACTTTAAATTAAATTACTCGGACAAATTAAAATTTCCAAAACCGGTGGTACAAGTCATAAGCCTTTCTAAGAGTAGTTATCAAAATAAATACAATAGTGTTCCAGAACGAGAAGGAATCAATGGAACGTAAATACAAACGGAGGTGACTCCGAGGCCTGCGAACGTAGCAACAGTTACCGTGAGTCTCCACCGCGACGACCCGCATAGCTACTATCGATCAATACCTGGATCTGTACACAAAAATGTACAGAAGGGTAGTATGAGCACACCACGGCGGTGCCCAATAAGTATCAAGACTAACCTCGGTGGGGTAGTGACGAGAAACAGTCAAGACACCTACTGGTTAAAAGAAATGAACAAGATATGATAGTAAAATATCGAGATAAAGATAACGAGATAATATCAACATCGGAGAGAAAACAAAAATACAAACAGTAGGAACAATAAAGGGAGAACACGGGTAGTAACGAACGATACCCAAGTAAATCAGATACCCAAGTAAATCAGATAACCAAGTAAATCAGATAACCAAGTAAATCAGATAACCAAGTAAGTCAGATAACCAAGTAAGTCAGCTAACCAAGTAAATCAGATAACCAAGTAAATCAACACTGACATAACAGGAAAAAACACAAGTAAGAATGTATTCAAATAAAGAAGGCAAGACCAACTCAATCAATCACATCATGTCTAATACACAATCCCGACCATCTCAATCCTCGATTTCTTATATCATGATTCCAACTTCCGAACCTTCAGCACACACGGCAGCTTGTGCCCCCACATTTTCCATCTCACTTTTAACAACAAAATCCACATGCTATACTATACATAATGTCCGTACAAATGCAACTCAAGATGTTACAAGAAGTCTACATTTACCTAGTATAAGTAAATTATAATTTCTAAACTAATTAGGAAAGTCAGCGAGAAAGATAAGGTTGTTCTTTTGAAATCATTTGAAGTAAAGAAAGTACCCCTTTCAATTAAAATACAACATTGACTGGATTATTACCTTTAACATGGGAGTTAATAACTTAAAACTTAGTAGAAATTCCTTTTTAAGTAAAATACGACCTCAGACGGTTTAAGGGGATATAATTGAGAAACTAATTGAATTAAAGATGTAACAATTTTTGAAGTTTGAAGTATTGGAATGTATATATATAAATACAGCTAAGTATTGAAAACACTGTAGGTTCCAACACAAAGGATCACAATAATAAAGGAAATTAAACAGTTAAAACACTTGAATTGATAACAACAAATAAACACAGCAACAGAAAGTGCACGACATCACCCTTCGTGCTTTTACTCTCGTTCTCACCATAAGAATCAAT
>NW_017692216.1:0-5487 GCF_001879085.1 Nicotiana attenuata | reverse complement strand
TGGTTCCGGTTTGAGGCATGCTGGCGAATCAGTTCTGGTTGCGGAAATTGAGCCGAGGATGGCACGAGTGAAGAAAATTTTTGACAAAGGTTATATGGTGCTTCGTAGATGTGTGAGAATCACAGGATGTCTTAAGCTGTTGTTGGTAAAGAATGCTCGGTGCATGGAGCAGGAAGATGTTTGTTTGTATTGGGATGAGGTCATATCCTGCGGTGTCAGAGTGCTAATGAGGCACGGGTGGTTATGTTCGTTTGATCAGGTGAATTGTAGTTTGAATAAGAAGTAAATGACTCTCGAGAATGATTTTAATGTGTTCAAGATTCTACATGTAACAATCAGGTGTCTTAAGGTTGTGTATGTGGTTAGAGACTGTGTTTTCATTGGAAAAGGTCAAGACTTGTGGTATTTTATGTTAATTATGGGATTCTATGTATCAGTATCTGGAAAGTAAAGGTAACGGATTTAGATTCGCAGGAAGTTCTTCAGAGTAAAGTATTTTTGAATGTGGTGTTTCTGGGAATATTTGAGAGAGGATTCAGTGGCTTATGGGTCGTAGACAGTGTGGTCTTGTGCTTGGGTCTCGTGTAGTGAGCCTGGGATTGAGAGATCGTGGTACTACAACAAGAGGGAGCATCAAGTTGAAAATGAATCAGAAGGAAATTCAGATAGATGGAATGGTTTGATAGTAGACCGAATCGGTATGGTAAGGATATGATCAATTCTTTGTATGTGTTCGAGGTAATGGGTTCTTACAGGTATTTCGCAGCAATGCTCATGGGTTTTGATGGCTTGCTTGGCTTGGCCTAGTTAGAAGGATTTAGTCCTGGCAGTTTAATTTGTGCAAACAGAATTGGGAGAGTTCTTGTTGATATCGACCGTGGTTGGAGAGGTGCATCTTCTACGAATATGAAAGGTATAGGATGTGTAATGATTTTTCTTCGAGATGGGATCAATGGAAGTCCTTGGCTAGTTGAGTGCGTAGATGTCTGTGGCTCGAAAGGGAGATAAAAGTTTTCCCGTTATCCTTGGATGGTGTGGTATAGGCGGTATGTTGTGGAGAATCGAGATTTTCATAACACTTTTAGGCAGCGGGTAGCCTCAGATGGTTAAGGAAATTGTATTGTTATTTGGAAGTGATTTGACGAGAGTATAGGTTTCAGAAAAAGGGTAATGTGATTAAGTTGATAGCACTTCGGTAGTATTGCAGCACTTCTTGTTAGATCGGCTGCTGATATTCGAGTCTGCTTGGCAGCACAGAAGAATCTTAGAGTATCCCTCGTGGAATGATTGAGTACTAGAGGTGAGTTATATATGCGAGTGGCGAAATTGGGATCATATATGGTAATTCATGTGTTTTATGGACTTGGAGATTGGAAGTTCTCATATACAGGTTAGCTCGTGGTTGTGGATGACAAAATGTGGGTAAGTTAGTCAGATGTTAGTATGCGCTATGATTCAGTCATTGTGAACCTTCGAAGGATTTTTTTTTTATCTATTGTGGGTAAGTAGAGTTGATGTGTAGTCCATTGGGAGATCTATATGGATATGTGTCCGGCATCGAGCCGGCTTGTTGACTTCGAGTTGCTGCTGGCGAGGGATGTGTTGATTCGGTTGTTAATGAGCTATTAGCAATTAGGGGGATCTATGAGTTATCTCTCAGTGTTGTGAGACGTTACGATCTGTTGGTTATAGGCACCTATGGTGCGGTTCTATCGGAATTTCATAATGTAAGTCGAGCGGGAAGAGTAATTGGGAGTTGCTCGGTGAATGGCGTATCGGATATGTTCTATCGGGTTTGCGTGGTATGTGTTACTTGTTTCACCGTGGGTGTAATGATTTGTTTCGGTTCCCGCCATCAAATTGTGTGTGGCTGTCGATTTTGATCATAGTGACTCGAGGTGTTTCATGTGTAACAGTGTTTGGATAGGATCGCGCATTGTAGCGAGGCTATCTAGAAACATGACCTTTCGGGGTAGAGTCATGTGTTCTATTTCTATGATGTGAGACGTGGTCTCAGCCTTGTGTTGTGATGGTAGTGATGAGCTTGAGGTACAGCTCTTTCGTTTGAGTCATTTTTCATGACTTGAGTATGTTCCGACCGTTTCTTATTGGTGCGCGTAATCTGCAAGTTGTGGATTAGGCCTGTATTGAGGTGTCATATCACCAGAGTGGTGCGTTGGATTTGAGGTGATCGTTGGAGTCACTAATGAATACGAACGGATTTGATTTCAGCTTGTTGGAAGGATAATATCGAGGTTCGGCTCGGAATCTGTTGTGGTATTAGTCAAAAGGGAAGTGGCTTCATGAATGGTTGACCTGAGAGATGGTTACGGTTTATTGCATGTTTCATTTATTATTAGGATTATATAGAAGTGTGGAATAAGACTTTAGTTGATAAGAGGTTTTCTACTGGTATTCAAGTGTTGGGTGCAGCTGCTGTGAATAGAAGTTATCGTTTAGGGTGTTTGGGTTATGTAGTGTATCATATGATTGCACCTGAGGTTGCAGGTATGGGTTATTACAGCTGGTTCGGGCTTATTCTGAGTATAGATGTGAGGTTCTTATATTGTGTATGATTTCGGAAAGTGCAATGTGGTTCTATGGTTCATGGACTAGATAGATTGTGAAATTTCAGCTATGTTGTGTTATCGGACCTATGCGAGATAGGGTGACGTGGGATCACCCCCGGGTATATGCTTGGTAAGGTCATTCAGCTATTGGTTGGCTTCTGGGACAACACTG
This sequence comes from Nicotiana attenuata, assembly GCF_001879085.1. Lineage (NCBI taxonomy): Eukaryota > Viridiplantae > Streptophyta > Magnoliopsida > Solanales > Solanaceae > Nicotiana > Nicotiana attenuata. Next base: position 2,745 of record NW_017692216.1, on the reverse strand, counting down.
GGTACGCTCGAGGACGAGCGTTTGTTTAAGTTGGGGAGGATGTGACGACCCAACCCGTCGTCACGTGAGTTACCGCCCCGTGTCCCCCAATTTCTTTTTCTTTATGCTTCATTATCAGTGTTGGGTGTGAACGAGTTGATTTGGATTGGTTCTAGAAGGAAATGAGACACTTAGTCTCTTTAAGGAAGGTTTGTTTTGAAAAAGTCAACCGAACGTTGACTTCTGTGTTAGAGGGCTCAGATATGAATTCCGATGATTCGGTTAGCTTCGGGGGATGACTTGTGACTTAGGAGTGTGATCGGAAGTAATTTTGGAGGTCCGGTGTAGAATTAGGCTTGAATTGGCGAAGTTAGTATTTTGGTGAATTTCGGTTGATAGGTGAGATTTTGATCCGAGGGTCGGAATGGAATTCCGAGACGTGTGTGCAAAATTTCAGGTCATTCGGAATGTTTTGATTGGGTTTTTGATCGAATGCGGGTTTCGGAAGTTTTTGAAGAACTTAGGCTTGAACTCGATGTATTTTAATGGTTTTGGTGTTATTTGAGGTGTTTTAATGATTGGAACAAGTTCGGACGATGTAATGGGAGGTGTTGGTGCTTTTGGATGAGGTCTCGGGGGGCCTCGGGGTGATTTCGGATGGCTAACGGGAAGTTTTGAACTTGTGAAAAGGGAAAAATGTGCTGCTTCTGGTATTTCCGCTTCTACGGAATTTGGACCGCAGAAGCGAGGACGCATGTGCGAGAGGGAGACCGCAGAAGCGAGATTTGGACTTTAAGTGGACTTCCGCAGAAGCGGGAGGTTGACCGCAGAAGCGGTACCGCTAATGCAAAATTTGAGTCGCAGAAGCGGTTCCTGGGGGCCTTAGTGATATCCGCAGAAGCGGAACTTTTGCCACAGAAGCGGTGTCGCGGAAGCGGTTATTTAACCACAGAAGCAGAAAAGGTCTGGGTGGAAGGGTTCTTTTAAATCATTTTTGTTCCGCGAGGCTAAGTTAATTTTCACCATTTTGAGCATTGTGGGAGCTACTTGGGAGCATTTGAAGGGGGGATTCGAAGGAGTTTGACAGGAGGTAAGTTTTATGAGTTAAAAACACGATTATATTGTGGAATTATCCTTGAAATTCTTGAGAATTTAGCTAAATTGAAGGAAACTAGGGTTTGGGATTTTAAGATTTTAAATTGGAATTTGAGGGGCCATTTGTGGTCCGAATTGAGAGTTTTTGGTATGTATAGACTGGTGGCGAGATAAGGAATCCGATGATGTTAAATTTTCTGATTTTCGAGAAGTGGGCTCGGGGCTCGGGTTTTGCAAATTTCGTGAATTTCGGTATTTTTCGAGTCTTTTCGATTGGGGTATGTTCCCTTAGCCTATTGTAACGTATTCGTTGTGGTTTTGACAAGATTCGACGCGCGAGGAGGTCGATTTGCAAGGCAAGGGCATAGCAAGCTAGGATTTGAGGTGAGTAATGATTGTAAATGAAATTTTGAGGGTTTGAAACCCTGTATTTGCACATCGCAGTTCTATATTGAGGTGACTTGCACGTCGGATAGCGAGCGTGGGGTAGAGCAGCGTTGGGGATTGTGACTTAGTCCGTCCCGATTGATGAAATTACTGCTTATTTGACTGAAATTACTTGCTATCATCATAATTTGGGTTGATTGCCATATTTGGGCTTCGTGCCAACTATTTGAACCCTTTGGGGATTGTTGTCGATAATTCCTCACTTTGTAATTATATATTTAAACTCAGTCATGTATTTTCCACTATTCTGAAAACTCAGCCAAGTTTATTATGCCTTAAACACTCGAAATGATGATTCCAAAAATATTTTGGGTTGAGCATCATGTTTTACTGTTGCCCGAGTGGCTTATGTGATTTTGTTGACTGAGTAAGGCCGAGGTCCTGTATTGGTAAGGATACTTTGGATCGGGCTGCACGCCGTAGCAGTGTTATACTGATATTGATATGAGGCCGAGGGCCTAGATTGATGCCACGAGATGGCTTGATATTGCGCTTGGGCCGTAAGGAGCCCCTCCCGGAGTCTGCACACCCCAATGAGCACCGTTGACGATAAATGGATCGGGCTGCACGCCGCAGCGATATGTGGAGCGGGCTGCACGCCGCAGCGGTACCGGTATTGTCTGATGTGTTCGCCTTATTTCATTGTCTGCCATTATATGTTGTTTGTGCTACTTCTTGCAATATTTACCTGTTGTTCTGGTATTATCTGATAACCGAGTGTGGTGCCCGAGAGGCGGACTTCTGTGCTTATCTGCACTATTTGTTTTGCATTCAATTGCATAATTGTTGAAAAAGTCATTTTCAAAAGAGGTTTTAAACTGAGCTAAGATATTTCTAAAGGTTTTACAGCTTCACTGCTTTATCTCAAAGGGTTTTTCACTGTCCCTATATAGCATGATGGTTTGCTTTACGTGATTTCTTACTGCTCAGTTGTTATTGACCCTTATTACTCACTGAGTTGGAGTACTCACATTACTCCCTGCACCTTGTGTGCAGATGCAGGTATTTGTTCACCCGATAGTGGGTTTTGAGCTGATCGGAGGTTAAGTTATCAGAGTTTAGCGAGGTGACTGCCAGCGTTCGCAGCACTGCATTTCTTCCTTTGTTTAGCAGTCATATTTTGTATATTTTAGGCCCTGTAGTTGTATTTGTACTCTAATAGATGCTCGTGACTTGTGACACCCCGATTAGGGCTGTGTTGGGCTGTATTTTCGCTAATTAAGA
>NW_017692215.1:5208-5487 GCF_001879085.1 Nicotiana attenuata | reverse complement strand
TATGCTGGCATTAACTAGGGAGTGGGACCCTATGTCGGAAAGTCATCAGGTTATGCTGGCATCAACTAGGGAGTAGGACCCTATGCTGGAATGTCATCAGGTTATGCTGGCAGCTACTAGGGTGTGAGACCTTATGTTTGAAAGTCATCAGGTTATGCTGGCATCAACTAGGGAGTGGGACCCGATGCTAGAAAGTCATCAGGTTATGCTGGCATCAACTAGGGAGTGGGGACCTATGTTGGAAAGTCATCACGTTATGCTAGCATCAACTAGGGAGTG
>NW_017692215.1:0-327 GCF_001879085.1 Nicotiana attenuata | reverse complement strand
ATGCTAGCATCAACAGGAGTGAGACCCTATGCTGGAAAGTCATCAGGTTATGGTGGGATCAACTAGGGATGGGACCCTATGTTGCAATGTCATCAGGTTATGCTGGCATCAACCAGGGAGTCGGACCCTATGTTGAGAAGTCATCAGGTTATACTGGCATCAACTAGGGAGTGGGACTCTATGTTGGAGACGTATGCTGGCATCAACTAGGGAAAGCGACTCTATGTTGAAAAGTTTTCAAGTTATGCTGGCATCAACTAGGAAGTGGTACCCTATGTTGGAAAGTCATCAGGTTATGCTGGCATCAACTAGGGTGTGGGACCCTAT
>NW_017692214.1:0-447 GCF_001879085.1 Nicotiana attenuata | reverse complement strand
GTAACTAAGTTAAAGGAAAAAGAAAAAGTTAAAAACTTTTAAAAGTTTTTTTAAAAACGTTTTTTAAAAAACTTTTTTCGTTTTTTTTTTTAGTTAATTTTACGTAAAGGTAAAGTATTTACGTAAAAGAAAAGTAAAACTAAAAAGTAAAATTAGTTTTTGGTTATTTTTTTAGTAAAGTTGGGGTCGGAACCGATGAGGTTTGCCTACGTATCTCACATCCGGTGAGAATCAGACCCGCGTAGTTCGGTCAGATTTGCCAAAATCAAAGCTATTTTGAACAACGAATTTCTTTTCTATGTTTTCAAAAAATCCGGCAGCATTTCGGTACTATTTGGGCATTTGGTTTTTCACAACAAATGATCACCCTCACACTGCTTATTTTCATAATTCACTCATTTAGACAAGCCGGTCAACATACAAAGCCGAGCAAATAAATGCGCAAGT
>NW_017692213.1:5106-5487 GCF_001879085.1 Nicotiana attenuata | reverse complement strand
ATTAGGGCTCCAATCCTTGAGTTGTGCCTTTTTAGACATAGGGCCTCCATTCCCTAGTCGCCTTTTGCCAACTTTAGGGCTCCAATCCCTGAGTTGTGCCTTTTTAGACATAGGGCTTCCACTCTCTAGTCGCCTTGTGCCAATATTAGGGCTCCAATCCCTGAGTTGTGCCTTTTTAGACATAGGGCCTACATTCACTAGTCACCTTTTGCCAACATTAGGGCTCCAATCCCTGAGTTGAGATTTTTAGACATAGGGCCTCCATTCCCTTGTCGCATTTTGCCAACATTAGGGCTCCAATCTCTGAGTTGAGATTTTAGACATTGGGCCTCCATTCCCTAGTTGCCTTTTCGCCAACATTAGGGCTCCAATCGCTGAGTT
>NW_017692213.1:0-294 GCF_001879085.1 Nicotiana attenuata | reverse complement strand
TTTTTAGACATAGGGCCTCCATTCCCTAGTCGCCTTTTGCCTATATTAGGGCTCCAATCCCTGAGTTGTGCCTTTTTTGACATAGGGCCTCCACTCCCTAGTCGCCTTTTGCCAATATTAGGGCTCCAATCCCTGAGTTGTGCCTTTATAGACATAGGGCCTCCACACCCTAGTCGCCTTTTGCCAATATTAGGGCTCCAATCCCTGAGTTGTGCCTTTATAGACATAGGGCCTCCACTCCCTAGTCACCTTTTGCCAACATTAGGGCTCCAATCCCTGAGTTGAGCCTTTTTC
>NW_017692212.1:3381-5487 GCF_001879085.1 Nicotiana attenuata | reverse complement strand
TCGATAGTCTCGACTGGCACGATAGTGGACGGATCTCCAACTACTTTCTTCAACATGGACACATGGAACATCGGATGCACTAATGACATTTCAGGAGGCAATTCCAACCTATAGGCCACCTGCCCTATCCTTTGAATGATCCGATAAGGCCCGACATACCTAGGACTCAACTTACCTTTCTTTCCGAAGCGCATGATCCTCTTTATAGGGGATACCCTCAAGAACACCCAATCGCCAACTTGAAATTCCAATTCCCTCCGACGAACGTCCGCATAAGACTTTTGGCGACTCTGAGCAGTCTTCATCCTTTCCTCAATGATTTTAACTTTCTCCATAGCCTGGTGCACAAGATCTGGCCCTATCAGTTCTGCTTCACCCACTTCGAACCACCCAATCGGAGACCTACACCTTCTTCCATACAATGCTTCAAATGGGGCCATCTGGATGCTGGCATGAAAGCTGTTATTGTAAGAAAATTCTATAAGCGGCAAGTGATCATCCCAGTTACCTTTGAAATCCAAGACACAAGCCCGCAACATATCTTCAAGCGTCTGAATAGTCCACTCCGCTTGACCATCAGTCTGTGGATGGAAAGCTGTGCTGAGATTCACCTGAGTACCCAAACCTTGCTGAAATTTCTTCCAAAAATTAGCTGTGAACTGGGTCCCTCGATCCGAGATAATAGAAAGCGGAGTGCCATGAAGTCTTACTATCTCCTTGATATACAACCTAGCGTATTGTTCTGCAGTATCGGTGGACTTGACTGGCAAGAAGTGAGCTGATTTGGTGAGTCGATCCACTATTACCCAAATCGAGTCGAACTTGCGCTGAGTGCGAGGTAATCCTACCACGAAATCCATGTTGATCATCTCCCATTTCCACATTGGTATTTCCATGAGCTGGGTTAACCCACCGGGCCGCTGATGCTCAGCCTTCACTTGCTGACGATTCGGACATTTAGATACAAAGTCCGCCACACCTTTCTTTATACCGTTCCACCAAATCTCCTTGAGGTCATGATACATTTTCGTAGAACCTGGATGCACGGAATACCTGGAATTATGAGCCTCCGCCATTACCCTCTCCCGAAGCTTATCCGCATCCGGAACACACAGCCTACCTTGACACCGCAATACACCATCCTTGCCGTCGAGTGAAAATGCCGAAGTCTTGTTACTCAAAACTGCTTCCTTCATTTGAGCCAATGCTGGATCGATAAACTGCTTTCCCTTGACTTCCGCTACGAGTGACGATTCTGCTCCATTATGTGCCGTAACATTCCCCTCGTCTGATGCCGAAATACAAACCCCTAGACTGGCCAATTGATAAACCTCCCGAGCTAAGGGCCTTTGATCCACTCCCAAATGAGCCATACTACCCATAGATTTTGGACTGAGAGCGTCGGTCACCACGTTCGCCTTCCCTGGATGGTACAAAATGCTCATATCATAATCCTTGAGTAATTCTAACCACTGTCGCTGCCTTAGATTCAATTCCTTCTGCTTAAACAAATACTGGAGACTCTTGTGGTCTGAGAACACATCCACATGGACCCCATAAAGATAATACCGCCATATTTTCAAAGCAAACACAACTGCCGCAAGCTCCAAATCATGCGTCGGATAATTCTTCTCGTGATTCTTGAGCTGCCTCGAGGCATACGCTATAACTTTCCCATGTTGCATCAACACACACCCCAAACCAACCCTGGAGGCATCGCAATAAACCACAAATCCTTCCGTGCCTTCCGGCAAGGTCAATATTGGTGCCGAGGTCAACTTTGACTTCAGTTCCTGAAAACTTTTCTCACAAGCGTCGGACCATTGGAACTTAACTGCTTTCTGCGTCAACTTGGTCAATGGGGAGGCGAGGGCAGAGAATCCCTCCACAAACCTCCGATAATACCCTGCTAAACCCAAGAAGCTACGAATCTCCGTCGGGGTCGTGGGTCTAGGCCAATCTTTCACTGCTGCAATCTTCTGGGGGTCTACCTGACTCCCTTCACTAGAAACAACATGACCCAAAAAGGCAACAGACTCCAACCAAAACTCACATTTTGAAAATTTAGCATACAACTGGTGCTGATGAAGAGTCTGCAGAACTGCC
>NW_017692212.1:0-789 GCF_001879085.1 Nicotiana attenuata | reverse complement strand
TTCACCGCACGATACAGAATAACAAAGAAGTGGGAAATTTCCTAAATGTCCATGCAGCCCCCACTTATAGATGTGGTCGACTTCACACCGATAAGTAGGGCTCTACTAGACACGGCTCCGAGACATCCTAGGACTTCCTTTAAACCTGAGGCTCTGATACCAAGTTTGTCACGCCCCAAATTCGAGGGACATGACCGGCGCCCGACTGGGTAGCCCCAGCCAAGCGAACCTGGATGCCTTTCCTAACCCACATGTCACCCCATGTATTCCTTACTCAATATTCCAAGAATTAGCCGTATAGTTAAGTTAGAACATCCTTTTTCAAACATACATGCGTACTTAATAGTTTATGAAATTACAAGTTCTTTGCCCAACATATGAACATATCCTTACACAAGCTCTAAACCCACATCTACTGTCTACGGAGCCTCTAATAGTACAACAGGATAATATAGTATTTGCCGGTAACAAGGCCCCGGCTATACCTTACACAAAATCAAAATAAGACTCCAAAAACAAGTGACCTAAACCACGCAGGGCCCCGAGGGAAAAGGGGCTCACCAAGAAGCTGATGGAGGACGAAGGGGAGCTACGATCGGTGGATTGGAGTACCTGCTACGGATCCACCTACAATCATAACACGAATGTAGCGTCCCCGACAAAAAGGGACGTCAGTACATTTGAATTGTACTGGTATGTATAACAAACTTTACCCAGAGTAACCTCAAACCATACACGAATAACAACAATAGAGGGAAACAACAATTGAATACACACAAGGAAATATCA
>NW_017692211.1:5137-5487 GCF_001879085.1 Nicotiana attenuata | reverse complement strand
GAATCTTGCTTTCAGAAATAGCGTATTTGCCAACAAAAATAAAAGAGTCTTGTTTTCCAAAATAGTTAGGTTGTTTTGCCCGAACTACGCCGGTTTGATTCTCACCGGATGTGAGATACGTAGGCAACCTTCATCGGGTCCAACCTCCCCTTTTCAAAAATAGCCAAAAATGCCACAATTTTAATTTCGTCATGAATAAGCCGGTTGCCACCATTCTTGCTTAAAATAAGCCAAATGTCCCCAAAAGGGCGCCGGAAGGCTGTTTTTGCAAGAATAGCCACCCTGAGTCAATTTCAACGGTTAGCAGGCACAGCCTTAAAACCTTCTCCCCGAAGTGCTGAAAGGCCGTA
>NW_017692211.1:0-844 GCF_001879085.1 Nicotiana attenuata | reverse complement strand
AATTCGAGCTTAGATATATTGTTGTATTTGGCTTTATCTGATTTTCCTACATGTTTCATGCTAAACGTGCAAAATGTTGCTTTTTACCGCTTTGATATTATCTGAACTGTATATATAAACTGTGCCGAAACCCTTCTCGTCTCACCTCCGGGGATGTGCTCACTGGTGGAGACTCCCTATTCTGTTAGTGTCATACCTTAAAATAAGAAAGAGGCCGGACAAGTTACTAAGCCGGATGGCCTTTTGGTTCCCGATACGTAGCCCCCTCCTCGACTCGAGTTGTCCGCTCGGGTACACAGTCTAGAACCTATACCCAGGTTTTGAACCTAGAATAACTTGACCTCATATCGGATCCCTAGTAGGAACGCATATCTGCATCACGTGCATTTTGACTTAGGGGACTCAACACAGGGGTTGGGTCCGTCTAGGACAGGTGTACCCGGAATAATGGACCATCCTAATGCATCCTATTTGTGCATTTATCTGTTTTGGACTCGCATGCTGACCGGCTTTGAATATCTGGGAAAATTTGGAAAAAACGAAAAGAGAAAAAGAGAGAATAGCAGTGTGGAGGGTTAATTACCTATATTAGAAAAACCAATGTCCAAGTAATGCCGAAATGCTGCCGCATTTTTGAGAAAATGAAAGGAAAAGGAAGAAAAGTATTTTTTTTTGTTTTGTTTGCCAATGGAAAAGAAAAACAAAAGAAAAAAAAAGAGTTTTATTTTCAATTTAGTTTTTTTTTATTTGCCACTGAAAAAGAAAATAGAAAAAAGAATCTTGCTTTCAGAAATAGCGTATTTGCCAACAAAAATAAAAGAGTCTTGTTTTCCAAAATAGTTAG
>NW_017692210.1:5264-5487 GCF_001879085.1 Nicotiana attenuata | reverse complement strand
CTAAAAACTCAACTCAGGGATTGGAGCCCTAATGTTGGTAAAAAAGGCGACAAGGGAATGGAGGCCCTATATCCAAAAACTCAACTCAAGGATTGGAGCCCTAATGTTGGTAAAAAAGGCGACTAGGGAATGGAGGCACTATGTCTAAAATTCTCAACCCAGGGATTGGAGCCCTAATGTTAGTAAAAGGCGACTAGGGATTGGAGGCCCTATGTCAGATCGG
>NW_017692210.1:0-287 GCF_001879085.1 Nicotiana attenuata | reverse complement strand
CTCAACTCAGGGATTGGAGCCCTAATGTTGGTAAAAAGGCGACTAGGGAATGGAGGCCGTATGTCTAAAAATCTCAAGTCAGGGATTGGAGCCCTAATGTTGGTAAAAAGGCAATTAGGGAATGGAGGCCCTATGTCTAAAAACTCAACTCAGGGATTGGAGCCCTAATGTTGGTAAAAAAGGCGACTAGAGAATGGAGGCCTTGTGTCTAAAAATCTCAACTCAGGGATTGGAGCCCTAATGTTGGTAAAAAGGCGACTAGGGAATGGAGGCCCTATGTCTAAAAT
>NW_017692209.1:5157-5487 GCF_001879085.1 Nicotiana attenuata | reverse complement strand
TGAGTTGTGCCTTTTTAGACATAGGGCCTCCATTCCCCAGTCGCCTTTTGCCAACATTAGGGCTCCAATCCCTGAGTTGTGCCTTTTTAGACATTGGGCCTCCATTCCCTAGTCGGGTTTTGCCAACATTAGGGCTCCAATCCCTGAGTTGAGCCTTTTTAGACATAGGGCCTCCATTCCCTAGTCGCCTTTTGCCAACAGTAGGGATCCAATCCCTGAGTTATGCCTTTTTAGACATAGGGCCTCCATTCCCTAGTTGCATTTTCAAAATATTAGGGCTCCAATCCCTGAGTTGAGCCTTTTTAGACATACGGCCTCCATTCCCTAGTC
>NW_017692208.1:5234-5487 GCF_001879085.1 Nicotiana attenuata | reverse complement strand
CCTAGTTGATGAAAGCATAACCTGATGATTTTCCAACATAGGTTCCTACTCCCTAGTTGATGCCAGCATAACCTGATGACATTCCAGCATAGGGGCCCACTCCCTAGTTGATGCCAGTATAAACTGATGACATTCCAGCATAGGGTCCCACTCCCTAGCTGATGCCAGCATAACCTGATGAATTTCCAGCATAGGGTCCCAAACCCTAGTTGATGCCAGCATAACCTGATGACTTTCCAACATAGGGTCCCAC
>NW_017692208.1:0-413 GCF_001879085.1 Nicotiana attenuata | reverse complement strand
TGATGACTTTCCAACACAGGGTACCACTTCCTAGTTGATGCCAGCATAACTTGATGACTTTTCCACATAGAGTCGCACTCCCTAGTTGATGCCAGCATAACCTAATGACTTTCCAACATAGGGTCCCGCTCCCTAGTTGATGCCACCATAACTTGATGACTTTCCAGCATAGGGTCCCACTCTCTAGTTTATGCTAGCATAACCTGATGACTTTCCAGCATAGGGTCCCACTCTCTAGTTGATGCTAGCATAACCTGATGAGTTTCCAACATAGGTCCCTACTCCCTAGTTTATGCCAGCATAACCTGATGACTTTCTAGCATCGGGTCCCACTCCCTAGTTGATGCCCGCATAACCTGATGACTTTCCAACATAAGGTCCCACACCCTAGTAGCTGCCAGCATAACCTGATG
>NW_017692207.1:0-5488 GCF_001879085.1 Nicotiana attenuata | reverse complement strand
CCTGATTGCCAAAACATAAACTGTATTCCCTTGTTCTCTAGGTGGGCGCCTGATTGCCGTAACTTGAATTGTATTCCCTTGTTCTCCAGGTGGGCGCCTGATTGCTAAGACTTGAAAAGTATTCCATTGTTTTCCAGGTGGGCGCCTGATTGCTGAAACTTGAAATGTATTTCCTTGTTCTCCAGGTGGGCGCCTGATTGCTAAACTTTGAAAAGTATTCCCTTGTTCTCCAGGTGGGCGCCTGATTGCTAAAACTTGAAAAGTATTCCCTTGTTTTCCAGGTGGGCGCCTGATTGCTAAAACTTGAAATGTATTCCCTTGTTNAAGTTTGTCATCATCAAAAAGGGGGAAATTGATAGGTTACAAGTACTTAGGGCATAAGTGTCACACCTCCTTTTTCACACCCCCGGGAAGGGTATAAGGGAGTTTTTTCCAATTTAAGTGACAATCGAAACGGGATTATTTTATTTAAAAATCAGAATCGCCACTTGGGATAATTTATGGTGTCCCAAGTCACCGGTTTAAATCCCAAATCGAGGAAGATGACTCTATTTACGGTCTGCGAACACAGAAATTCCGGTAAGGAATTCTGTTAACCCGGGAGAAGGTGTTAGGCATTCCCGAGTTCCGTGGTTCTAGCACGGTCGCTCTGATCATACTTGGCTTATTAAATTGTATAATAACTGATTTTAGAACCTATGTACATTTACCTTCTCTTTAATTAGGGAATTATCTTGAAACAGGTCACGCGTACGTGTACCCATTTGTTTGGCGCGTCAAAAATCATGTCACGCGAACGTGTCCACAATTAATAACGTTTTACTATTATTAAGAAAGTTCGGCCGAAGTTACGCGAACGCATACTCCGGTTTTGTTTTTAGAAATCGTAATCATGTCACGCGAACGTGTCCACAACCACGATAGTATATTAAACGTGCCTAAAGCAAAACTACGAACGTTTGTCATTTTTACATCTAGGTTATAAAATTAATACGAGGGCCATAGGGATTCAATTATAAATGGCACACCTCGGACTATATAAACTAAAATTAATTAGTGACCTATTAAACGAATTTCATTAGTAAGAAAATTTATTCGGAGTTGTGCGAACGCATACTCCGAGTTGGATTTTTAGAATTATAGGTATGTCACGCGAACTTGTACACAATCAGAATTGTTTTAAACGGCCCTAAAGGCTTTTCTACGAATATTTATCCTAATGTCTAATTACAACATGTGAGGGCCATAGATTAATTTTGATAGCACACCTCAAGCCAATTGAAGGACAATACTTAATTAAAAAGGGCCACGACGTTAAACCTAATCTAAATTGAGGTTCAGATTGCTCTTACTAGTCATAAACCCAAGTGTAATGAAGCAAACATTTTAATCACATGAAATGGTTTGAGCCAGCTATAGGCCCAATGTCATTTGAAGACTTTCAGAAGAAAGAACGCAGAGTGGCCAGGCATGATACCCGGAAACCAACATCAAACGGGAATGGCCATTCAAATCTCGAGGACAAACCCCTTTTCATCATATCCATTACAAAAAAAAACGATGAATTAGAACTTTTCTGGATGCGATAGGGCCCAAAGTTGGGCCTAAAGAGTCACCAATGGCGGAAACAAACATATTGGCCCCTTTCCTAGCAGGCAGACCCATATTGGCTTAAGCTGGGTCCTATTCCCTTATGAAAACTCCAGGAAAACATAGGCAAGAACTAACATGCATCACCATATTGAGAGTTCAAAATTTCTTACACCTGTTTACAAGTAATTGTGAGATGAACAAGGATCCAAGGCTACTCTTTATCACATGCTAATTTTTGCATTAATAGCTTACTCTAACAATGATAAAACTATGTATCTCCAACAACCAACCAATGTTACTCAAATTAGAACAACTGAGCTGTGGAGTTTCAAACAACCAATTTTAATGTGATATCCAAATTACCAACCCTAAATATGAATGAGAGATGCAGAACTCAACTACTGATTCAACCAATAACATTATTCACTAAATCTCCACCATAATAGTCCAAACACACAAGTACCTGAGAAAGAATTTAACCAAACTAGAATCAAAATAACAAATTAGAGTCCAAATACAGTCCGAAAATACACTGTCTAAGCATGACTAAATACAGTAGAGTTCAAATAGTAAAGCTAATTCAATAAGAAACACATAAGCAATCTTTGAAGAACATAGACCAATATTCACCTAATATTCATCCACAACTATCTAAATCAATTACAGTGCTTCAAAATATACTTCTCACATTAACGAGATCCAAGAAGTACCTGGGAAAAATCAAATCAAAAGAAAGGTGAAAGAATCAGTAACAGTAGCAGCTTGTAGTTCAGCAAATCAAACACAGCACACTTAGCTTCCTCAGACCATTTTTGAGCCCAACATGAACCGGAAAATCCTTTTTGAAAGTCTTGAGCTATTACTAATGATGAGCTTAAAGGATAATTCTCAATAATTTCAGTCAAAGTGATGCAGGAAAACTTCTGTATTTTTAGAGTATATCCGGCTGCTTAAAAATGAAAGGGAAGAGGTCTTATATAGGCATGCCTAAGGCATCCCTAGTCCAACTAGCCAATTCCCTTTCTACCCTTGAATTCCTGGTTGTTTTACCCCTTTTACCCTTTTAAAAATATCTGAAACCCCCTGCCCTTAACAAACCAGCTCTCATCTTATCCTCCAGAACCTTCCTTCTAACAGAAAATGATTCCCTCAAACCCCAAATCCCTAAATTGACCCCCGGACACCCTTGTATTTACTTTCCAATTAGTAACCTGGGTCAAGTTAAGCTAAGACCCCAAATGAACGGGTCTCTTAACTGGGTCAGTTATGACCACAGCTAATACAAGAACCTAAACCATCAGAAATGATTAAACACACACACAAAAAGAAAAATCAAATCCAGAAAGTGGAAAACAACAAACAACTCTGACTTTGCAATTAAACTTAATGTAGCTACCAAATTAAGATGAATTCAACTGCTAAAGAAAACTAGACAAAGCAATGAAGCAGATAAAATAAATAAAAAAAACAGAAAATATTACAATGAACGAAATCGTGAGAAAAAGGAGGGGAAAGTACCAAATCACGCCGGAATGTCTTGACAAAACGAGACGAAATGACGAACGATGACGGGAGTAGACATTTGGCCGGAATCTGATGAGTTCGTCAAAATCCGGCGTCCTCGGAATGAACTAAAACCAATGCTAATCGATTTCTCTCGTTAAGAGCAATCGACTAACGTAGATTATAGGTCAAAGCGAGCCGGAACTTGTGCCGAATTAAAAAAAAATAGAATGAATTAGGGTTTGAATTTCTAGATTCGGAATTGGGGGAATTTCATTGGGATTTTTGGGAAATAAATGTGGGGATAGGATTTAGGATGGCATGGGTATTGCGTGGTATGAATTTGGGGTGGTTTGGAGTCGCGTCGCCACCGGAGATGGTGAGGCGTTCTAGGGCGGCGCTAGGGTTTTTCAATCTTTGAATATGAGAGAACGGAGACAAAGCAGATGGGATTGGGGGTAGGGGTCGTTCAGACACTAATATACCTAGGGGACCTTAGTTCTGGTCCGTTGGATCAATGTGATCCAACGGTTGAGATGGGATAGGGGAAAACGGGGTCGTTTTGGTCTAGGGTGGGGCTGGTCCGGATTTAGCTGGGCTGGGGCGGGTTAATGAGAAGAGAGAGGTCTGGGCTTTGCACTTTGGGCCATTACAACAGCCCTATTCTCCTTTTCCTTTTTCCTTTATTTGTTCTCTTTTCTTTTTAGTTAATTAAACTTAAATTAAAATTCCAAAAAATAATTAATTTGGGAAAAACTAAGCCGATCACCCACAAAATATTTATGAAAATTAATTACTCCTAAATTAAAAGAAGAAACTACTAATTTAAATTTAAAAGGCTAAAAATGCAAAAGTAAACCATTTTGGTGATTTTCATTTTTTAACAAAAGAAATAATTTACTAATTAAACTAAGAAATGTAAAAATGAACCCTAAATGCAATGCAGAGTATTTTTTGTATTTTTCATGATCTAAATAAAATAAACATGCACAGACAAATGCAAACAATTAACAAAATCCTACAAAAAATCTACGAAAATTGTAAATAATGGAAAAAATTTATTTTCTTGAATTTATGGGAGTAATTCATAAAGGGCAAAAATCACGTGCTCACAGCTGCCCCTCTTTGCTCGGAAACACGAAGAGTTTTCGTGCAAAGATAAAGTGAGCGGATACGAGCGATTTTTGCTCGTTTGAACACTCCGTGGGAAGCGTTTTTGAAAGATTTCACCGCACCCTGATTCCGAGGTTGCCTACATATCCTTGGCTATAAAGGAATCAGGTCAGTATAGTTCGGGAAGTTTCGGTAGTTGGGACTACCAGGAAGCTGTGATTTCACTGTTGTTGTTGCTGCTACTGCTTGCTGAACTCCTTATTACACCAAGACAAAATAAAAGAATCTAGACTAAACTATGATCTATGAATTACAAGAATCCTATCTACACTTCCTCAAACTTGATCTTGCAGTCTCTACTGCTCTGTTGACTTGGACTCGTTAGGTGAGTTTCCTTTGCTGCTGACTTGAATTGTACTCTGAGGTGCTTTCCCTTTGTTCTCCAGGTGGGTGCCTGATTGCTGAACTGGAACCGTTTTCTTCAAACATTGCTGCTTTCCCTTTGTTCTCCAGGTGGGCGCCTGATTACCAACCTTTGAATTATCTTCCTTTCCTTCCGAAACTCGCCTTGTTTTCCCTTTATTTTCCAGGTGGGCGCCTGATTGCTGAACTTGAATTGTATTCCTTTCCTCTGAAACTTGAATTGTTTTCCCTTTGTTCTCCAGATGGGTGCCTGCTTACCAACATTTGCACTGTTTTTCCTTGAGACTTGAACTGTTTCCCTTTGTTCTCCAGGTGGGCTCCTGATTTCAACACTTGAACTGATTTCCCTTTGTTCTCCGGGTGGGTGCCTGATTTCCAACACTTGAATTGTTTTCCCTTTGTTCTCTAGGTGGGCGCCTGATTTCTAACACTTGAACTGCTTTCCCTTTGTTCTCCAGGTGGGCGCCTGATTACCAACATTTGAATTGTTTTTCCTTTATTCTCTAGGTGGGCGCCTGATTACCAACATTTGAATTGTTTTCCCTTTGTTCTCCATGTGGGCGCCTGATTTCCAAAACTTGAACTGCTTTCCCTTTATTCTCCAGGTGGGCGCCTGATTTCCAAAACTTGAACTGCTCTCCCTTGGACTATATTCCCTTGTTCTGCACGTGGGCACCTGATTGCGAAAACTTCAACTGTATTCCCTTATTTTCCAGGTGGGCGCCTGATTGCCAAAACTTGAACTGTACTCCCTTGTTTTCCAGGTGGGTGCCAGATTGTCGAACACTTGAACTGTATTCCCTTATTTTCTAGCTGGGCGCCTGATTGCCGAGACTTGAACTGTACTCCCTTCTTT
>NW_017692206.1:5258-5488 GCF_001879085.1 Nicotiana attenuata | reverse complement strand
GAGGTTCGACCTCGCTCCAACTCAAGACGGGCTGTTATTTAGATAAGTTCGAAATAACGCCATTAAGTCCAAGGGCATTCGCCATCAAAGATAGAGAGGTTCGACCTCGCTCGAACTCAAGATGGGTTGTTATTTCGATAAGTTCGAAATAACGCCCTTAAGGCCAAGGGTCTTCGCCATCAAAGATATAGAGGTTCGACCTCGCTCGAACTCAAGACGGGTTGTTATTT
>NW_017692206.1:0-289 GCF_001879085.1 Nicotiana attenuata | reverse complement strand
GCCATTAAAGATAGAGAGGCTCGACCTCGCTCGAACTCAAGACGGGCTGTTATTTCGATAAGTTCGAATTAACGCCCTTAAGGCCAAAGGCCTTCGCCATCAAAGATATAGTGGTTCGACCTCGCTCCATCTCAAGACGGGCTGTTATTTCGATGAGTTCGAAATAACGCCCTCAAGGCCAAGGGCCTTCGCCATCAAAGATATAGTGGTTTGACCTCGCTCCAACTCAAGACGGGCTGTTATTTAGATAAGTTCGAAATAACGCCATTAAGTCCAAGGGCATTCGCCA
>NW_017692205.1:0-5488 GCF_001879085.1 Nicotiana attenuata | reverse complement strand
TTATTGGGAGTTATTCAGCAGTTAAATTTTGTAAAGACATCGTTATTTATTCAGTGAAGTTTAATATTTATTGTTAAAATGTTTAAAGGAGATGATTTAAAAAATATTAAAACGAGAAATTTCTAGTTACTTGGTGTTGGCTTGCCTGACAGTGGTGTCCGGTGCCATCACGACCCTTAATGGGTTTTGGGTCGTGAGAACATGGTATCAGAGCACTAGGTTCTCTTAGGTCTCACGAGTCACGAGCGAGTCTTGCGGATCGGTACAGAGACGTCTGTACTTATCTTCGAGAGGCTACAGGACTGTTATGAGCACTTCCTTTCTTGATTTCCTCATCGTGCGATTTGATCCCTTGAGGCTTATGCCTTCATTCCCTTTCCGTTCAATATTGTGCAACGCGAAGCGCTGGTTATAAATCGGGAAGTGAGTAATTGTAATGATACTATAGATGTGGTATGGGATGTTTCTCCCTGCGTGGTTGGTTGGGCTATTGTCGTCTCCTTGCGGACGAATATTCTGTCGTTTCAGCTCAGTAGCTGTACTTCTGAGAGCTTTGTGGCTATGCATAAGTTGCTATGGTGCTAATGAACGGTTATCGCGTAGTAATGATGTGATGATGGGATACTTGCCTATGTGTCAGGGCAGTGAATGACTTGAAGGGAGGTTTACTCAATGCACGATTCAGAGATTTGGTATTTTATTTCCGGCAAAGGAAAGACAATCGGACTATGTATGTTCAGGTTGTGTTGATGGAATAACGAGACTTGGTGTTTTCAAGTGCGGTGGAATTTTTGTCACGACCCAAACGGAGGGCCATGACTAGCACCCGGCCATACTTACCGAGTACCAACATACATTTTATCTAACCTTCTTTATTATCTTTTAGGGCTGACGAAATCAAATATAAAATGGTAGACATGGGCCATGGACAACCAACAATAAAATATGATGGCATGAACATACATAACATGGGATGACTAGACAATCAAGAAACTATATATAAGGTACGAGCTACCACGCTACCATGAGAGACTATACAACAAAAACCAGCCGACAAGGCCTACCAAACTATACATGAGTCGACACCTGTCTATGAGCCTCTAAAGGAACATAAGTGTTGCAACATAGCCGGAACAGGGCCCCGACATACCCATAATGTCTATAACAAAAATGCATACCAAGACCACGGCAAGTCCGAAGAAGGGATCTCGCCAATCACCGCTGAACTGGACAGCCTACTATGGTGGGGGAGCTGCGCCTGCCTGTCTATCAGGACCTGCAGCACGACATGCAGCGTCCACAAATAAAAGGACGTCAGTACGAATAAAGTACTGAGTATGTAAGGCAGGGAACCATAAGTACAAACAGTAATGTAAGCAGGGATAGAGAATAAACAACCTGTAACATCTGGGTACCTCTGAGGGCTACTGACATGAAATGCATGATACATATGTATATATACATAAACTTTTAAAACATACGCCTCTCTGGGCATCATCATCATCATATCGTACCCGGATGTAATAGGCTCGGTAAAAATGTACCCGGCCATCATAAGGCTCGGTAGAATCGTACCCGGCCACGTGGAGCTCGGTAAAACCCAACTGATCAGTGGTTGCACAATAGGTGCCATACCCGGCCGTCTATAGCGCGGCTCGGTAGAGTAAAATAGATACATATATATAATGCATGCTCGACTTATGGACTCACGTTCTAAACCTTTCGGAGTGACATAAGGTCGGTATCCTGTATACACGTTATTAGGACTAACTCTTCACCATGAACCTTATAAGAATCAGGAAGTACCAATAATATTGATAACATAAGAATAAAAGAAGCAACATCAACATCAATCGTTCCATAAGAGGGGAAACAATGTAAGTACTGCTAGCTTCTAAGAGTAGAGTATCTTTGGAAGCTCGTCCATTACATTATGTACAATCGGAGTCATGCAAAAGAAGGAAAGGGATAGCCTCACATACCTTGTATATACTGTCCCAATCTCAAGCTATGCAATTTTCACGAATCCTTAGTCTACAATAAGAGAAACGATACTATAGTTATCATTCAAGCGTCACAACTATTATGTATCGACCACAACCTATTTTACGATGAAACGGACAGCACCTCCCTTATATATATGACTTCACACAATTCTAAAGAATCACCAAACAGCCCAAACAACATCAATAATAATCATATTGAGCCTCCCAAAACAGTCCACGCACAACCTAATCACTTCATACATACGACGGCCACCGTAGTCGTGTCAAACGACCCGAAAATGTTACGAAGAACTACCAGCCCACAACCCTACATCTATATGGTGTTTCTCCACACCCTTCCTCCTCCAAAACTCCACAAAACAGTAGTAAACTCACCTTACTTGTTGGATAACTCAGCCCTTATCTTGGTTCTTTAAGCTCTAGGGTTTACCCCCAATTTGAACTTGAAAGAGAGGGAAAATCAATTAGGGTTTGTGGATAATTTTTGGGAGGAAGTTTGCAGGGGTTTAGGTCTGGTTATTTGTGAAATATAATGAGGGATATATTGCAGGAGATAAGCCTTTTAATGGGCTCTTTGTCTGACCCGAAATTGCCTCTTTTTGGGCTATCATTTAACCAAGTAGGTGACCCACCTACTTGTCACCTAGCAGCTTGTGCAGTCTCGCAAAAATGTCTATATCTCTCTACTCCAATGTCGTATTGATAAACGGTTTAATGCGTTGGAAACTAGACTCATAGATCTTCAATTTGGTGGGTAGATCACCCCGTAATTCCAAGTATATTGGGAGAAAAGCTTAATACCATTTGACCTAAAGTTTAAGTAAAACTATGAACCTAAGTTGCAACAACTCTTGTCGACTTTTGTTTCATAACTCGTTTGACTTCAAGACTATGATACGGATATTTTATGATTCATATATCTTAAAATACAACCTCTTGAGAGTATTAAGCACCCCTAGGTTTACCCAAAAATACGGCTGACAACATCCTTGATTCGTTTAACTTCTAATACTTGTTAACCACCCTTATACACCTTTGTATCATTTAAGACCAATAGGATTAACCTCTTATCATCTTAAAGATAATCTCTTCATGGATTTACGTCGACAACCTTATGGCATGAACTAACGTATGTGAATATGGGTTGTAACACTACCCTTGGCATGCATAAATACCCAACCCTTTTCACTAGCCAGCCCCAAGTGTTTTTTACAAATTATTTACAAACCAAGAATAATAAATTACATCAAAAATACATAAAATACAACTAGAGGAAGCCCGATTCTTGGTTCCTCCCTGAGATATGGAATAACTGCCTTAAGATGCCATTGCTTCAAAGCCTTTCTCAAACTTGAGTGTGTCAGAGTTCCCTAAGAGCCTCAATTGGACCCCGTGCAGTGCTCACACCTAAATTACATCACCAGAATAGGGACAAGTGCAGTGTGGAAATGCCAGCCCTCATGTGTCCAAGTTCAGAGGGAGCTCAATGGGTCCTAAGGCAAGGCTCACATGAGGGGGGCAGAACTTAAGTCTAAGAGAGAGTGGAAGTGCAGAAACTGAGTTTTAAAAGCTGAGGGACCAAAGATGAGGAAAAGGGGGATGGGAGACAGCCATTAATACCTTAAAGAGTTGATAATTTCACACCAAAGAGGCAGGGGATTGGGAATCCATTGCAGTGGCCTATATATTTAGGCATGAGCCAATTATGGGCATGCACAGCAACAGGGGTGCTGTCATGCTTGTAAATCAACCAGAACACACACATATAAGGGTAACATAGAGGTAATGATCCTAGGAGGACCAAGTTTGAGTCATGTTCAGCAATATTTGATGTTGTCATGCCCCAAACAAACCATAAGTATCAAACACATTGGGGTAGGGATTTAGGATTCATAATACATTGATTCAGAACAGGAGGAAAGAAATTACAGCATGCTAAATAAAGGTACTGAAATAGATACAAGCAGTAGGCAGATAAGAATGCAAGAACATTAAGTAACCATGTTGTTGTTGAGGCTGAAAACTTAATTAGAACGTACCAGTTCAAAGAAGGCAAAATGTAGTAAAGAAAAGTAGCAGGACTTCGAAATATAGCTTTGGCTTTAAACCAGCTAAACAGGCCACAGTACAAGTAGTAAAGCAAGAGAGAGTGTTTTGAGTGTAAGTGTGAGTTCAGAACTAAAAGTGTTCGTGTGTGTGTTAATGAGAGAGTATGTATATATAGTAGTTCGAAAACCATGTAAAATAAGGCAAGAGTTACAATTGTATAGTAATTATGGAACCAAGTACTAATCAGAATCAAATCAATGCAAGTACTCCTTCAATTAAGGGGCAATCAACCAACGGTAAGGGGCAGAAAATGTTTAAGGAACGAAATCAAGTAGAGCATCATGTACAGAATAGACAATTAGGGGTAAGTGCATAGGGGTTCAATTAAGGAAACAACTAATGGAGAATCAGTACAATACTTGGTTAACCAAATAAGGTAAGAAAAATAAAATTGCAGAATATGGAGACAATCGAAAACCAGCACATGGTAAATCAGGGAATCAAGGATTCGAAATTACTGATTTAAGGAGAGTAACATGGGTTCCCATGAATAAGCAAATAAACCAAGTTAAAATAGGAGAATCGAAAGTCTAAAGAGAAATCTTCAAATCAAGCCGAGAAACAGGGAGCTCAGAGTAAATAAAAGAGATAGTCATGAGTCATGTTTTTAACATATAAATAGAGTGAGATGCGAGTAACCAAACATAGCAAGCAAAGGGGCCGGTCTTGACCAGTCAAGACGAACACAAGCACATAGAGCTAATGTAAGTTAGGCATAAGGAACTTAGTAGAAACACATCCGAAGTGAGATAGTCACAGAAACTCAATGAAAGAGCAGGCCACTCACAAAATCAAACGAAGAAACCTAGAAGAATTAGGGCTTTCAACATAGGCGAGGTTAAAGAGAAGACAGAAACCCAGAATCGGAAGAATTGCACAAAGGGAACAAGAGATTTCGAAAAGAACTTCTACACTTAAACAAACAGTCTCAGACCCAAAACCATAAGATTTTCAACAATAGAAGGGTTTTAAAAAGAGGATAAACAAACAGATCGGACAAAAACTCAGGCAAACAAACATTCGCTTAATAAACAGTCAAAAGAAATTAGGGGTCTTAACATGCAAACTCAGGCAGAAGGATAATACGAGCAAACACAGCAAAACATATCAAAAAATCAGAGAAAGATTTCGAAATAACTTAACAGAAACCCTAATCCAAAAGATAAGGAGTTTTGAAAGCGGAGCTTTAAAAGAAACTTCGAGAAAAACGCTTAAAAGTTCAGAGCAGACATAGGTCTGAAACAAATCTAAGAGGAGTCGAGAGAACCTTGAAGGTTAGGGTTTCAGAGGAACCCCAAGTGGTGAGAAAGGCTTTGAAAACCATCGATTAGTAGGAGAGTCAAGAGTCAGACTCGAACAGCCATGACTGGCCG
>NW_017692204.1:0-5488 GCF_001879085.1 Nicotiana attenuata | reverse complement strand
ATATTTAAGATGCAGTAGTAGTAGCAATACTAAGGATGATAATAATAAAATTGATAACAATAGTAGTACTAGTAGTAGTAGTAGTAATAATAATAATAGTAGTAGTAGTAGTAGTAATAAAATAATAATAATAATAATAAGAATATATAGTGAATGAAAATTAGCATTGAAAAATAAAGAATTTGATGTATTAATAACTAGAAGCTCAAGAAAATTAATTGGAAGAAAGGAGGGACAAAATTGGATGTCAACAAAGACAATAAAATTATGTAATATAAATATTGCTAATTAAAAAGCCATAATAAAAATAACCATAATCTAAAAATGCTAAGTCATGCTAAAATAAATAGACTAATAAAGGGGTATTAGTTACATGACTAAACGCTAAATAAAAATAAAAATAGGTTATGCATTTTTATCTAAATTATTGCAAAACAAAAAATAGATATTCAATACATTCGCGTTCGTAATATTGAATTGAATGTCTTTTGTTAGCATTAATATTGATTTGATTTTTGTTTGGGCTTTTGTTAGCATTATTTAATTTACTAATATTAATGGCTATAAAACTTATTGGAGCATTCAAAAATTCTAAGTCCAACCTTGAAATAATACCTTAAAATAATAAATTATGAATTTTTTTTAAGAAATATTTATAAATTACATCACAATAAGTATATTTATATATTAAATATATCTAAATTTTCTATATATGTAATGTCGGGTTTGTTTGGTTTTGGTTTGACTTTCTTTAGTTAAAACCAAACCAAACCAATTATGGCGAGTTTTTTTCCAGCACCAAACCAAATCAAACCAAACCATAGTCGGATTTTTTTTCTCGGGTTGGTGCGGTTTGTCGGTTTCCTTTACACCCCTAAGCGCAGGGGTCTAATGGAACTTGAATTGTAATATTACGATTCGAATTGTAATTTTTTTTTTGGGTTCCCATCGGATATTTGTTATCCGCTTTGATGTCCGTTTAATCCAAATCTATCCTAGCTCGTAAGGAACATTAAAAGGGAAAATGCTCCCTATCAATATTTTCTCTTATTCTCGTAACTCGAATCCAAGATCGACCAAGGATGAGAGAATCATGTCTATCCTACCGAATTGAATTGTGATTTTTGATCATTAGGATCTACCTCAAGACTTCGACAGAATTTCATCTAATTGACGTGCAAGTTGGTTTCACGAAAGATAAGACCGAAGCAATTAAAAAGTATTGTCATTATCTAGAAGACCAGTTGAAGCTACAATCTAACCTTACGGAACACACCTTACTGGCCAAAACCAACTCACTATTACTAAATATAATAAGCTTTTTTAAATGTAAGTTTCTCCTTTTGATTTTAATAAGTTTTTGTTTTGCATACTTCTTGCAAAATTTCTTGTAGTTTATTATTCCAGTTTCATCGTCAGCTCTCTATGATTAATTAAAGATCTTATCATATTTTCATGCTGACTCCATGTTTTGTTAGTTTGATGCATCGGGACCTGAAAATGAACTTTTATATTTTAGAGAAATTATGTTAAAGCCCCACAAACGAAAAAAGAAAAAAAAGAAAAAATTGACACCCTAATAGATGTATAGCTTCTTCGAAAAGACGGTAGATGACATACAGATAGTTCTGGTTGACATTGTTTTGGACTACACTCAAGTATTGTGAAGAGCTTATAATTATCAAAAGAGCATTTTATTTCACATATTTAATGGGAAAGTTGATTCATTGTATACTTCTCTTCTCTACATCTGACGTCGGCAGAAGTTGGTAACATCCTATGTATGCGCGTTAACGATCATTTCTTTTCTTGTTGCATACCTAGCGTTACATTGAAATTCTAACTAATTTAGATTCACGCAATACAACACAATTGATGAAAAAATCTCTATATATTAAAATTATTTCTAAGGCTCAGACTAGAGGTCTCATATGTGAAGGATCATATCCACCCACCACAATCTGAGATCTTTAACTAAAGACGAAAGGATCTTTATTCATTCCATCACAACCTCGTATACATTCCCACTAAAAATATGAACATATTGGACCACTGCTGCAACTATTTGATTTGTTATAAGCATTTAAACTATAGATGTATTGACAATGTAATAGTTTAGACTATCATTGTAATTTAATATGTTATAGAAGATAAATTATCTTATTTTTTTTAATTACTAATTTCTTTTATTATAAATAGATACTTATAATTATTACCTTTTAAATGACTTGTAATATACGTAATATCAGTGTTATAGAAGCTAAACTCTTTGCTATAGATTAATAGTATTAGAAATGAAAGAAAATGAATTAAACTCAAATTTGACGAATCATAGTTGGAGAACAAGCCATTCTCCATTTCACATGGTTCCCTCCAAGTAGGGGTGTACATGGACCGGGTTGGTTCGGTTTCTATCAAAACCAAACCAAACCAATTATATCGGTTTGGATTGGTTTGGTTTTGTCGGGTTTTTCGGGTTTTCGAGTTTTTTTGTTACATGAATATTATTTCAATCTTTCGTTATTAAAATTATAGATAAAGCTTTGATAAGTGAATATATGTTTAGTAAATATGGAAAAAATTGACAAACATATGATCTATTAGAATATTCTAATGGGAGAAATTTTTTAGTAACACATGATAGTTATTTTCTCAGTCGTCTAACAATAATTTTTCGTTAATTTGCGCTTTCAAGGTTAATACATGAGAGGATTCCAAATATTTCTACATTTTCTAAAGAAAAATCACTACAAAGTCTTAAAAATATAAATAAAATTTATATATTTATATGTCGGTTTGGTTCGGGTTTTTTTACTCAATACCAAACCAAGTCAAACCAAACCTAGTCGGGTTTTTTGATCGATTTGGTTTGGTTTCGGTTTGGTGCGGTTTTCCGGTTCGGTTTGAACACCCCTACCTCCAAGAATCTTCCATTATCACACTTTTAACTTTAATGTAAAACCTTCCAAACATGACAATTGACAACTCTCCTTGAAGATCCAAACAAAAGAATATGGCAATGTTGAAAAATTAATTCCATTTGGCTAAACACTACTGCAGAAATGTAAAACATAAAAGTATAAGATTATCTAGAGAAGTACTTCGTCGTCATTCAATTAAAAAATTAAAATGACAGCTTTGATTTACTTATAGATATGGACCAAATTAAAAGAAATGGTCACAATATGATTATATAATTATTAATGAGTATATCAGAACTTTTTTTTTGTCAGATATTCAAATTAAGTTAGCGTCATGAACCGACACATAAGACTGTTGGGAGTCAAGACTTCTTGATACCCACTAGAATGGTATGGAACTTTTACCATTCTTACGAATTTTGAATTCCTTTTTTTTCCCCGATGTTCAATATTTTTATTAGGACTCCCATAAATTCGAACTCCTTCCGCATAAGGCTCATTAAAAAAAGTATTTTTTACCATGGTTTTTTTTTCGTTTCCAAGATTCAAATCCAAATCTTTGATTAAAGATGGATGTTTCATATCATCTCACCACAATTTGATAGAAATTTGGAATTAATAACAGGATAAAGTTGCTTTACAAGAGGAGTTTTATGAACTTTTCACATTTCCGAGAAGGTGAAGGGCTACACTATTTCTCAATCTTAAAAGATCAAGAATGTTAATTATGTTATAAATAGAATATTATTTATGGTGAATGTCTATATTTAGAGAGATTCTAAGGTTTATTACTTGGTGGCTAAGTCACCCTCTCCCTATAAATAGAGGGTTCTATTTCATTGTAATTCATCCCAAAATCAATAAGAATTCTCTCTCTACTTTTCTTTGCAATATTCTTTTCTTCTTTTATTGTTTTATAACACGTTATCAGCACGAGGCTTTAACCAATTGGGTAGAAGTTTTGGTATTGAGCATAATGATTGTCAATTGTTCCATGAACTTTTTTCATGAATAAATTCTGGATTTAAGGTATGTATTTTACCATTTTTTTTTATTCTATGATTTGATTTTAAATACAAGCAAAGACAATAAATTTTAACTATAACTCTAATGGAGTTAGTAAGAAATTATAACCACTCGAAGTGGTAAAATTTCTATGTCTTGCCATGATCAAAATCATGTATGATCGTGAGCACAAGAAGTGAAGACCCGTCCCATTGAATTTGCTTTATTCTCATTCCCTTAAGAGAATGTGATAGCAGTATGTGATAAGTCTGAAAGAAGATAAAATTATTACCGTGAAGGTATCAATGGATGTGGACATGGCAATAGACGAAATTATAATCGTCATCATAGTGGTAATGAGAATAATAAGGATTCTCAAAATAATTCTTCACTCTGTGAAAGTAATATTTGTCATCGATTTGACACGAGATTTTGTAAAGCACATAAATGATATGGTCAATTCATGATGTGAATGTGACAATATGTGATTTATGAATACATATTCATTTTTGGAAGAATATGAGCGTGCTAGTGGTATATATCACACTCACCTCTAGAAGGAGGTTTGAGAGGAATAAGAAAATAATGTCACTATTATGGCATAAATGGTCATTGGTCAAGTACTTATTGTATGCCAAAATATTTTGGCAATGTGATTATTAAAAGACAACGGTAATGCAAGAAACAGATCTTGCATATAATTTTGACCATAACCATAAAGGTATGACTTTCTCTTTAAAAGAGATA
The DNA here is from genome assembly GCF_001879085.1 of Nicotiana attenuata. Taxonomy (NCBI): domain Eukaryota; kingdom Viridiplantae; phylum Streptophyta; class Magnoliopsida; order Solanales; family Solanaceae; genus Nicotiana; species Nicotiana attenuata. The sequence goes on along the minus strand of NW_017692204.1, from coordinate 815 downwards.
TTCACCATATGGATGGTTGATGAATATGTGGTACTACAAAATTAATTGAGAACTCTGCAAGAGTCAATTACATTATTTTGGAGAAACACAATTTATTACCAATAAGGTATTGTGTTGTAGTAAGTCTCAAAGAAACTTATTCAGTTTCCAAAGTATACGCGAAAGCGGTTGATTATATTGAGACTATAAATAAAGGACAGATTTAATATCTTCTATTACTACTACTTGTAGCGGGGTAATATGNCTGCTGAAGTTTTGAAAAGCTTATCCAGGACTAAAAACTTCAGCTATTTAGTGCTGAAGTTTTACAATGAACTAAATACTTCAGCATCTTCTGATGAAGTTTTTGAAAAAGTTTTTATGACAAAACTAATGAATCCAGGACAAAAAAACTTCAGCTATTTTAGTGCTGAAGTTTTTACAAATGAACTAAATAACTTCAGCATCTTATCCAAGACAAAAAAAACTTCAGCGTATTGCCTTTTCTACTTCATGCCCGTCTACTAGAATGCTGAAGTTTTGCGTGATTGCCTTTGCTACTTCAGCCCCGTATGCTGAAGTTACGCAAAAAAGTGGGTACGCTTGCAATTTTTTCTACAAAGCGGGCACAAGTTAAAATGACTCAAAAAGCGGGTATAGATGCAAATCCCCCAATAATATTGGTGAGGAAAATTTGGGCCTTGTCTTGGCCGAATTTATGGCCCTTTTCTTTCTTCAAATCAATTTTATTTGGGTTTCTAATTAACTTCTTTTAGTCATATATTAAGTAGATATTAAAAAATATATTTAAGATGCAGTAGTAGTAGCAATACTAA
>NW_017692203.1:0-5488 GCF_001879085.1 Nicotiana attenuata | reverse complement strand
CCATAACATACACAGGTCTTACTCCAACTCTTACAACACCGTCACAACAGATGAGATGTGAAGAAATTCATAATCATTGTCGAGTCAACCAATCATTGAGTCCATACTTCTGACAAGAAACATTACCATATTCTGAATCAAGTGGAGATCTTGCTCCTTAATATACTTCACGTAATCAGATTGCACTGATCCTAAACCCAGCAATCTCGTCTCACTCAATACGAACTGCTCAGGCAATGAGCCACCCCGACATAACCAAAAGTCTCATGTGATACCACAGTGTGCCAATAAGCTACCAATTAAAATGCGATACAAAAGGAAAATGAACTCTGAAAAGAATTATCTAACTCCCGCACCAATACGGACTTTCCTTAGAAAAGAGGAAACAGAACACAGTATACAGGTATGGGAAACCGTACTGACATTACGCTGTTGCGGCGCGCAACCCCATCCGAACAACATAACCATGGCGGCGTGCCAACCGATCCATACGTAGAACTCACATAATGAGATATACATCGAGCTAAATTTGCTCATTATACAACATACCGAATATCGGTCATAAGCACGCTAAGTGCATAATACCATCCCTGAGGGAACATATGGCGTCATAAGCCACGAAACTCAAACACAACTGAGGTGCGATACAGGACCTAAGTCTCAAGAGCCATCCTGCCCACATAACATCGCCACGCGGAACCTTAACACATAAGAATTTACCAAGCCGTCTCCCAACTCATACGGCGCAATACATCATTTCATGAAATATATCTGCCAATGAAATAACACTTTGACTACTCCCACATAAGGGGCGCGTTACTGAAATGAACACAACTGGCCTGACATAGGGCCCAAATTCACATTTACACCCATCCACCGACCTCAAGTCGATCCTGAACACATGACACTAAGCCAATAACTCTTCAAAGGCCCATACTACTTTTCCTCTTCTCATAACACACTAGGACAACCTCGTAACCGGAGCAAACCTCCACAGTCCATAACCCAATAAACAGAGTGCCCTCCAGGCATAAATTCTCAAATTAATTATATTACCACAATCCTCATACTCGGCCTAGATCTTAAATCAGTCAAGTGACTACGCGCCACATTTCATGAAACCTTCCTGTGGGACACTCCCCCACAATTTACCATAACAATTTACTGGGTCCTACCTCCAACCCACCGATCGCACTAACGCTGAAAAGCGATCAAGAATCATTAACCATGATACAAGCCCCTTTTACTAAGCACCAATCTCAGGTGATGCTGAAGACAATGCCAACTTAACTTAAACATCGAAGCTCCCTTCCTGCTCATCCGAGCCGAGACATTCCTTACCAGCACCAAGCCGCAACTTTGATCCTCACTTTGAATTCCCATGCTACTCACTGCACCAATGTGCAACATACGATAGAACACGATTTAAACATTAACATTTTAACACTTCATTATATAAGAACCTTCTACTGAACTCACTTCTGGAGTACCATAGCAGCACACAGGGGAATCTTTCATAACCGTAGAATATACCAATCTCTAAGCAGTGGTCTAAGCCACCATAGCCCCTCCCGGAATCTGCTTCCACACAACAAGCCATAACAATAGAAGGCTTCTGAATAACATCGATTTCAGCGGCTAACAAGCCTGATACGTACCATCACAAATCACTTACATAACTCGATCACGTTGCAGAAACTGACTGCCAATACCAATATGCCAAATTCAAGTATGGCCGATCAACTACCTTCTTCCAATTTATCCTTGATTGCCTTAAGGATATTACTGATTTCTTCCAACACATAACATACTCCCTCTGCACTCATCCTGAGCAACTTCGAATCACGAGACCATGCTGTCTCAAATCCCACGAACCATTTCATATCTTTCAATTGCTACACCGCGAGCCAAAGCATCACAGATCGTTCTGAGTCTCCATTCGTAAGCTATTGCATAAGATTGATCCTCAACTGCGCCTATAGGCTCGAAATTATTAAACATCATACTTTCTCCTTTGAATTTTTCACTAGGGCCGCTGCTGAGAGCCACCCACTCCGACTTGGCCGCGAATATAGTCAACTCCATAAATTTCATAACACATAATTACCCTCTTGACGAGGCACCCGGCGGAACCACCTCCTTTGAACCCATATGCATACAAGGCGCAAATCCTGAATCCTTCCCCAAATCTGAATCTTGAGCCCATAAGGCTAACCATAGTACATCCTTAATAATTCCTCCGCTCAATTTACTACTTATGGTCTTTTCTCGTAGCTGGATTAATCCATCAATATGCTAATAACCAGAAATCACGCAAGTAGTTAATCATACAGCCAATCATAAGCGGCGGGACTCTCCCACTTGGCTTGAAGCCATCATTACACCATTCTTGAGTTCGCCCGACCTTTTTACCTCTTATTGACTTAACCTCGCGCCACCAATTATCAGAATCTCTCGGGATCTTTCTGTACATCCCCATCCTTCATATTCTGAGACATTATCCACATTCGCACGACCGACCTCTTTGTTGAACAACTAATATAATTCCTCGCAGAAGCTTCACCAACCACGCGACCGCTAATCTGCTCACGAGGGAATAACCCACCTAGGGAAATCACCTCCCGACATCTTCCCACACCGCTGCACGGGGTACATTCACTATGACACCAACAGCCCATCCTGAGTCCGAGCTCACCTTCCAGCTGCACAAGCCCATTCGCTCCTCGCGGACATCAATTAAATGTGCGGCAACATCCTTCCAAAGGGTTATGCTGCACCCTCCCCCATTTCAAGCAGCTCCTTCCCGCCATATCAATCTTTTGCCACATACTAGACCATACTTCCAATCATACCCGTAGACTTCAATCACCAATCACTGAAATCCCCAATTCGATCCAAACTCTCCTTAGGGCGCGTAGTCTTCCTACTACCAAGCCCATATGCACACCCGCCACTCTCCCACTTTGGCAGAACTCATCTCCTTAATCGGTCACTCGACCTTGCTCCTCATACTTGGCCTTCTAGGAACTTTAAGCACCGCCTGGCACTTCTCACACGTCCTTCCTCATACTTCGCTGCTCAATTGTTGCCTTAAATAAAATCTATCTTCGTAGCACTTGAACCCACCATTGGTACTAAGTTTAGACCTTTCCAAAGGTCATCTTTCTCGAGCCATAAACATTAGAAATTCTGACTCGATCCTAAACCACCGCACCATGCGACAACTGACAGTTGTACCTCCAATATTATTTCACAATACCCCGCCATAAAGTCGATTTGTAGCAGATCATAACACCAACAACTTAGTACGTTCAATCAGGACCACGACACCCTCTCATAAAAGAAAGCTCAACCACGCTGGCAAATACCAAGCCTCATTACTTCCACCAGCCCACACCTGAACATTCTTAGTTCGATTAACTTTCCCCTGCCGGGAATAAAATACTGAATCCCTTGATTACACACTGAGTAAACCTCCCTTCAATTCATTCACTGCCCCGACACGTGGGCAAACACCCTACCATCACAACAACATTGCGGAATAATTGTTCATAAGCATCATGTCAACCCGTGCCTAGCCTCAAGGCTCTTAGAAGTTCTATTACTGAGCTGAAACAATAGAATATCCCTCCAAAATGCGACTATAATAGTCCAATCAACTATACCGGGAAGAATCATCACGCACCACATTTGTAGTGCCATTTCAATTCTTCAAATTCTCTATTTATAACAAGCGCTCACGTAAGATTGAATAGGGAAAAATCAAAGGCATAAGCCTCAAAGGAATCGAACCGCACGATAAGGAAATCAAGAAGGGAAGTACTCCTAACAGCCCTGTAGCCTCCCGAGAATAAGTACAGACGTCTCCGTACTAATCCGCGAGACTCTACTAGACTTGCTCATGACTCGTGAGACCGACGGGAACCTAGTGCTCTGATACCATGCTGTCACAACCCAGATCCACTACGGGTCGTGATGGCGCCGGACACCGTTGTCAGGCAAGCCAACTAACTCACCAATTAAATTCTCTTTCTATAACTTTGAAAACCTAGGAGTTTTACTTCCATTTTTCATATATAAAACAATCTCCGTTTCAATTCAAATGAAGAAATTAACTATTAATACACATCTTCAAAGAAAACCATCCCAGAACCCGGTGTCACAAGTGCATGAGCAACTGCTGATAAGGAAAATAAAATACAAATGTCTGTCCGAAATACAATGGACAGAGAATCAATAAATAGAGTATTGGAAGGGGACTACTCTAGCTGCGGGTCATCTCGAACAATGCGGCTCACCAAGTCCCCAAATCATCCGTGCTGCTATCTAAAGTAACATATACCTGTGCAACAAAAATGCACAGAAGTGTAGTATGAGTACGAAATCAACGTGTACTCAGTGAGTATCCCGCCTAACCTCGAAGAGGTAGAGACGAGATGGTCAACCTGGACACTCACTAGCGGTCCAATAATAATATATTAAATGTGTGGGGAAATCATGGATTCATATAACATATTCTAATTCACAAAGCTGTAAACCAGGTAAACACCTTTTAACAATTAACAAAGGATTTTCAAGATTTTACTTTTCTTCATTTAATCAGTTCATCTCAAGCCATGAAAGGCAATGTCATCATTTAAGATTTCTCATGCATCAATATATAAAAGATATCATGCGCAAATCATACCGAGGCGACGACCCGATCCAACAGAAAGTAAATGTGCACTTGCCGAGGGTCGACGGCGCGCCTATAGATGCATCTATTCAATCTGCTGAGGCGTTCGGCCCGTTCCAAAATAAACACACACAGATAGACAGTCAGTCAATAAGTCAACATGGAGCAATTATCCAAGAAAAGCCAACTCTCTTTAAATAATCTGAGGAAGCGAAGCTTAAGTCTTTTTAGAAATTCTATTATAAATTTAATGTGATTTAAGCAATTCAAACCCTCAAAGGGGTTCACAATTAATCCAAATATAGCATGCCCAATCAATCAAGTAAGAACTTATCAGGGAGTGTTTATCGATATATATATATCAATTCCTCTTTTAACAAAATTTTACAAGTAAGGTTAAATCTCTTTAGAAATTCCTTTACAAATTCCATGTGACACAAGCAATTTGAGCTATCCAAGAATTTACAATTAATTCAAGTATTCATGCTTTTGGGTCCTAGCTACCCGGACAATAGCAAATAGTAGCTACGCACGGACTCTCGTCACCTCGTGTGTACGTAGCCCCCACAAATAGGAGCACATAACTAATTTAACTCACCTATGGGGTAAATTCCCCCTCACAAGATTAGAAAGGAGACTCACCTCGCTTCGAAGACTCATAACCGGCATTCTACATTCTTCCGAAGGCTTGAACCAACGCACATTGCTCCAAAACTAGACAATTAACGACAAACTAATGAGAATACACTCAAGTACTTGTTAACAATGCAAATTATACCAATTCCCAACTCCGCTTAGTGAAATGACCAAAAT
>NW_017692202.1:5042-5488 GCF_001879085.1 Nicotiana attenuata | reverse complement strand
CTACGTATTAATATTTTTTATATTAAACATTTAAACTTAATAAGAACAAATCTTAACATGGTAAAAAATAGATATTAAATTCAGACAAGCTAATGAAAAGCCACACGACAATGTAATAAAATTAAGTATTGAACAATATAACACCAAAATTAAGGAACAAATAGAGAAAAAATTCAAAAAATTCATCATACAAAAAAGAAGGTTAAAACTTTTATAAATTTGAGATGTGAAATTGTTGTTTAAGTATGATAAGAAATGACATGCATGTGAATAAGGCCACATAACTTATGTCTAATAGATAAAAATAATTGAAAATATTATATAATAAAAATAAATTAGAAATAATGGGACAATACTTATACTAAGAATTACTTTAGAAAACAAAATAAAGTAAGTATACAATACTTAAAAATATTATTGATAAATTTAAATAATTGAAAATTTTC
>NW_017692202.1:0-2585 GCF_001879085.1 Nicotiana attenuata | reverse complement strand
ACCAATGTGATGACTCGATAGGTCAATTTCAGTTTCAACCTTTATTTTTGTGTTTCAAGACCTTGAATAGCTCTGTTTAAGCTTCCTCGCTTTGCGTGCGCAGTCCGTGTTCTTTTTCTAAAAAGTTAGAAAATTGATGAAAATATGAAATTGTGCCTTAAAAACTCATTTGAGTTGACTTCGGTCAACGTTTTAAACAAACGGACGCGAATGAGTATTTTGACGGTTCCGATGGGTCCGCATCACAATTTGGCTTGGTCGTATGCCCAAAATCGAATTCGAGAGTCCCTAACTTGATTTACCGTAATTTGTTGAAAACTAGCAATTTAAAGGTTCAAAGAATGCTTAAGTTTGACCGTAGGTTGACTTTGTTGCTATCGGGTTTGGATTTCGGTTCTGGAACTAGGCACATGTTCATTTCAGTATTTATGACTTGCCTGCAAAACTTGGTGCAAAACAGAGTTGATTTAACATGATTCGGACGTCCGGTTGAAAAATTGAAAGTTCTTAAGTTTATTTAAAAATTTTATTTGTTTTGGTGTTTAATTCATGGCGTTAGGTTATTTTGATGTTTTGATCACACGAGCAATTCGTATAATGTTATTAAACTCGTGTGCATGTTTGGTTTGGAGCCCGAGTGGCTCGGGCGAGCTTCGGATAAGCTACGGACTATTTCAGACTTAGAAGATTGCAGGTTTTGGGCTACTGCTGTCATCTCGTGTATATTTCTTCGCGATCGTGAAGATACTCCCGCAATCGCGTAGAGTAAATTAGGATTGGGGATGAATTGTTCTTCGCAAATGCGAAGAGATGGTCGTGAACGAGGAGCAGTGGGGATTTGTCCTTCGTGAACGCGTAGGGTTAGGAAGGGGAACTAGGGGGTGGAACCTTTACTCTATGCGAACGCGAGCCCGGGCTCGCGAACGCGAAGGAGCGGTGGGATAAACCTATGCGAACACATAGAGTATGTCGCGATAGCGATGGCCATCTGGGATGTGCTCTTCACGAACGCGTCAGGTGTCTCGCAAACACGATGAACACCCGACACCCAGTCATTTAAACTTCCAAAAATTGGAATTTCACCCATTTCTCACCATCTTTTCATTAGAGCTCGGCCTAGAGGCGATTTTGAAGAGAAAATTCATCATCTTTTCCTAGGTTAGTATACTTTAATTTGTTTTCTTCCATTTTTCATCAACACCTGTTAATTTATAGCCTTAATCTATGTTCTTTCAAGGTAGAAAATTAGGAATTTTGGAAGAATTGGGGGGTTTATAAAATTAAGATTTAGACCTCAAATTGAGGTTGTATTTCAAAACTAATTATATTACCGGGCTTATGGATGAATGGGTGATTGGATTTTGGTCTGAATCTCGGGTTTTGACCAAGCGGGCCCGGTGTTAACTTTTATTGACTTTTTTCGAAATCATTAAAGATTGTATCTTTTTCACTCATCGGTAGTTTATAAAGCTTATTTTGAATTGTTTGAACGATATTTGGTTAGATTCGAGTGGTTTGGAGGTGAATTCTAGAGGAAAGGCCCCGAGTGAGCTTTGATTTGATTGCGGAGCGAGATAAGTATCGTGGTTAACCTTGACTTGAGGGATTAGTACTTGTTGCCTATTTGCTACGTGACTAAATGCGTGGGTACAACGTATATGTAAGGTGACGAGTACTTACGCGTTGTTATTGGGTTAAAGTATGCGGGTAGAACTTGTTTCCTTGTGTTTTATTGCCTCTTTAATTACGATATCTACGCTTAGGATAGGATATTACTTATTTGATCATTATTTCCGTATTTATTGATTATTTGGTAATTGCTGAGTATTTTGGAAGTTGAAGTTGGTACCTTGGCATCATATTTGATGTTAAATACAAATCTCAGCATTATTTACTCTCCGAAGTTATATTATTTTCGTTCCATGGTAAGGAAAAGTGTAAAAGCACGAAGGGTGATGCCGTGCCATTGCATTTACCTCATTTATTGATTTATACATAGTGAGGAAGAGAGTTAAAACTCGAAGGGTGATGTCGTACCATTTATATCATTTATTCATTATATTGTGGTAAGGAAGAGAGTAAAAGCACGAAGGGTGATACCATGCCATTTCATGTTACTTATGTCGTCATTTTATGGTAAGTACAAGATTAAAAGTACGGAGGGTTATGTCGTGCCATTTTTATATCATCGGTTCATCTGTCTTCATTGTTGATGATTTATTTGGCTGTTACGTGATTTACTCCTGCTGTAGTTATCGTATCCTTCCTCTTTCGCATGTCCCCTCCTAGTTATATTAAAAGGAGAGTAGTAAAGCATGCGGTTAAGCCAAGTGGCAAGCTAAAAAGAAGCCACTTGGCAATTTTAAGACAACATTAAAAATTTGAATTATAAATGGAAACATAATTAATGTAAGTAGTTTAATAAATCTTATACTCAATCTAAATAAATCTTAGACAAATCTAATCTTCTATCTATATTATATTAAAAGGAGAGTAGTGAAGCATGTGTTAAGCCAAGTGGCAAGCTAAAAAGAACCCACTTGGCAATTTTAAGATAACATTAAAAATTTAAATTATAAATGAAA
>NW_017692201.1:0-5488 GCF_001879085.1 Nicotiana attenuata | reverse complement strand
ATCCAGGTGGGCGCCTGATGTTGAAAACCTAAAATTAATTCCCTTGTTATCTAGGTGGGCGCCTGATGCTGAATACTGAAATGACTTCCCTTGTTTTTCCAGGTGGGCGCTTGATGCTAAAATTGAAACTAAATTCCCTTCATATCTAGGTGGGCGCTTGATGTAGAAACTTGAAATGTATTCCCTTTTGATCCAGGTAGGCGAGCGATGCAAAAACTTGAAATGTATTCCCTTGTTATCCGGGTGGGCGCCAGATGCTGAAACTTGAAATGTATTCCCTTGTTATCCAGGTGGGTGCCTGATGCTGAAACCTGAAATGTATTCCCTTGTTATCCGGGCGGGCGCCTGATACTGAAACTAAAAATGAATTCCCTTGTTATCCAGGTGGGTTCCTGATGGTGAAACTTGAAATGTATTCCCTTGTTATCCTGGTGAGCGCCTGATGCTGAAACTTGAAATATATTTCCTTGTTATCCGGGTGGGCGCCTGATGCTGAAACTGAAAATGAATTCACTTGTTATCTAGGTGGGCGCCTGATGCTGAAACTGAAAATGAATTCCCTTGTTATCCATGTGGGCGCCTGATGCTGACTTGAAATGAATTCCCTTGTTTTCCAAGCGGGCCCTTATACCAAAACTTGAAATGTATTCCCTTGTTATCCAGGTGGGCGCCTGATGCTAATTTGAAAATGAATTCCCTTGCTATCCAGGTGGGTGCACGATGCTGAAACTGAAAATGAATTACATTGTTATTCAGGTGGGCGCCTGATGATAAAATCTGAAAGTGAATTCCCTCGTTATCCAGGTGGGCGCCTGATGCTGAAACTCAAAATGAATTCCCTTGTTATTCAGGTGGGCGCCTGATGCCAAAACTTGAAATGTATTCCCTTGTTATCCAGGTGGGAGCCTGAAGCAAAAACATGAAATTAATTCCCTTATTATCTAGGTGGGCGCCTAATGCTGAAACTGAAAAAGAATTCCCTTGTTATCCAGGTGGGTGCCTAATGCTGGAACTTGAATGTATTCCCTTGTTATCTAGGTGGGTGCCTGATTTTGAAACTCGGAATGTATTCCCTTGTTATCCAGGTGGGTGCCTGATGCTGAAACTTGAAATGCATTCCCTTGTTCTCCGGGTGGGCGCCTGATACTGAAACTAAAAATGAATTCCCTTCTTATCCAGGTGGGCGCCTGATGCTGAAACTTGAAATGTATTCCCTTGTTATCCAGGTGAGCGCCTGATGCTGAAAGTTTAAATGTATTCCCTTTTTATCTAGGTGGGCGCCTGATGCTAAAACTGAAAATGAATTCACTTGTTATCTATGTGGGCGCCTAATGCTGAAACTGAAAATGAATTCCCTTGTTATCCATGTGGGCGCCTGATGCTGACTTGAAATGNAATGTCCCTCGAGCCCACGTCTCGGAACCGAGTAAAATTTATATTTTCAGAATCCTCATACTCTCACGAGTTCATGCATACAAAAGTTATCCAAATCTAAGGTCAAATTCCCAATCAAAAGTCGAATTTTAGGTCTAAGAATTTTCTTCCAACTTTTCCCCAATTTTCATCTCAAATCCGAAATTAAATGATAAAACTAACTACAGATTAATGGAATATAACTAGAAAGGGTTAAATATTTGTTACCCATTGATCTCCTCTTCAAGTTCCTCTCAAAATCGCCCTCTCCCGAGCTCCCAATCAATTTCCATCTTTTGAAACTAAACCCTCGAAATTTCATATTTCTGCCCAGCTATTACTGCATCTGCGGTTAGGGGGCCGCATCTGCGGTCCCAATTTTGCGGACCAATGGTCGCACCTGCAACCATTCACTTAAGACCAGCTTCCGCATCTGCGACCCCATCCGCATATGCGGTACCGCTCATGCGTAAAAGTACCGGTTTTGCGGCTCCTACTGAACTTCCCCATTTTTGCTTTTGCGGTTGATCCTCCCTTCTGTGGCTCCGAACCTGCGGTCCCACACTAGCATGTGCGGTTATGACAGAAACCAGCTGAAGCTGTAACTCCAAACTCCTAAAATCCTTCCGTCAACCATCTGAAATCATCCCGAAGCCCCCGGGACCTCAACCAAAGGCACCAACAAGTCACAAACCACAACCCAAACTTGTACCAATCCATAAAACACCTAAAAAAATCGAAACATCGAATTAACCATGGATTTAAGACTAAGATCTCTAAAATTCTCAAAATACTCTTTCGATCAAAAAGTCTATCATACCACGTGAGAATGACCTAAAATTTTGCACACACTTCACATTCAACCCTACAAAACTACTCCAACTTTCGGAATTCTATTCTGACCATCGTATCAAAATCACACTATCGTACCGGAAACTTCAAAAATTTGACTTTTGGCATTTCAAGCCTAAATTAGCTACGAACCTCAAAAACACAATCCGATCACGCCCCTTAGCCTAAAATAACCCAACGGAGCTAACAGAACCATTGGATTTCCATTCTGAGGCCGTCTTCATACTGTTCCGACTACGGTCAACTTTTCAACACTTAAGCTCTCATTTAGGGACTAAGTGTCCCAAAACTTTCTGAAACTCAAAACCGAACATCCCGGCAAACCAAAATAGTAGAAATAAACACGCAGAAAGAAGTTAATAGGCGATCGGGCGTTAATTCTTAAAACGACTGGCCGGGTCGTTACAGTTTTATCTGCTTCTGCATTTGGATTCACTTCCATCTTTTTCCATTTTCTTTCTTTTTTCTTGGACCGGGACTTCCTATTTGGTCATCTCAAACCCCCGTGCCTCGAGATAAAAAAATTATTCTTCAAGAAACTCGTGTTACCTCCGATTTGAAACTTGAAATGTATCCCTTGTTAACCAGGTGGAAGCCTGATGCTGAAACTTGAAAATGAATTTCATTGTTATCCAGGTGGCTACCTGATGCTGAAACTCAAAATGAATTCCCTTGTTATCCAGGTGGGCGCCTGATGCTAATATTGAAAATGAATTCCCTTGTTATCCAGGTGGGTGCCTGATGCTGAAACTAAAAATAAATTCCCTTGTTATCCAGGTGGGCGCCTGATGCTGAAAACGGAAAATGAATTCCCTTGTTATCCAGGTGGGCGCCTAATGGTGAAACTGAAAATGAATTCACTTGTTATCTAGGTGGGCGCCTAATGCTGAAACAGAAAATGAATTCCTTGTTATCCATGTGGGCGCCTGATGCTGACTTGAAATGAATTCCCTTATTTTCCAGGTGGGCGCCTTATGCCGAAACTTGAAATGTATTCCCTTGTTATCTAGGTGGGCGCCTGATGCTGAAATTTGAAAATGAATTCCCTTGTTATCCAGGTGGGCGCCTGATGCTGAAACTGAAAATGAATTCCCTTGTTATCTAGGTGGGTGCGTGATGCTGAAACTGAAAATGTATTCCAATGTTATTCAGGTGGGTGCCTGATGATGAAAACTGAAAATGAATTCCCTTGTTGTCGAGGTTGGCGCCCGATGCTGAAACTTAAAATGAATTCCCTTGTTATCCAGGTAAGCGCCTGATGCTAAAACTTGAAATGTATTCCCTTGTTATCCAGGGTGGCGCCGTGATGCCAAAACATGAAATTAATTCCCTTGTTATCAAGGTGGGCGCCTAATGCTGAAACCGAAAATGAATACCCTTGTTATCCAAGTGAGCGCCTAATGCTGGAACTTGAATGGATTCCCTTGTTATCCAGGTGGGCGCCTGATGTTGAAACTTGAAATGTATTCCCTTGTTATCCAGGTGGGCGCCAAATGCTGAAACATGAAATATATTCCCTTGTTATCCAGGTGGGCGCCTGATGCCGACTTGAAATGTATTCCCTTGATTTCCTGGTGGGCACCTAATGCAAAAACTTGAAATGTATTCTCTTGTTATCCAAGTGGGCGCCTGATGCAAAACCTGAAAAGTATTCCCTTGTTATCTAGGTGGGCGCCTGATGCTGAAACTTAAAAAATTCTCTTGTTATCCCGGTGGGAGCCTGATGCTGAAACAAAACATAAATTCCTTTGTTATCCAGGAGGGCGCTTGATGCTGAAAACCTAAAATTAATTCCCTTGTTATCTAGGTGGGTGCCTGATGCTGAATACTGAAATGAATTCCCTTGTTTTCCAGGTGGGCCCTTGATGCAAAAACTGAAAATAAATTCCCTTCAAATCTAGGTGGGCGCTTGATGTAGAAACTTGAAATGTATTCCCTTTTTATCCAGGTAGGCGTGCTATGCAAAAACATGAAATTTACTCCCTTGTTATCCAGGTGGGCGCCTGATGCTGAAACTTGAAATGTATTCCCTTGTTATCCAGGTGGGTGCTTGATGCTGAAACTTGAAATGTATTCCCTTGTTATCCGGGTGGACGCCTGATACTGAAACTAAAAATGAATTCCCTTCTTATCCAGGTAGGCGCCTGATGCTGAAACTTGAAATGTATTCCATTGTTATCCAGGTGAGTGCCTGATGCTGAACTTGAAATGTATTCCCTCGTTATCCATGTGGGCGCCTGATGCTAAAACTGAAAATGAATTCACTTATTATCTAGGTGGACGCCTGATGCTGAAACTAAAAATGAATTCCCTTGTTATCCATGTGGGCGCCTGATGCTGACTTGAAATGAATTCCCTTGTTTTCCAGGTGGGCGCCTTATGCCAAAACTTGAAATGTATTCCCTTGTTATCGTCGTGGGCGCCTGATGCTGAAACTTGAAAATGAATTCCCTTGTTATCCAGGTGGGCGCCTGATGTTGAAACGGAAAATGAATTCCTTTGTTATACAGGTGGGCGCCTGATGCTAATACTGAAAATGAATTCCCTTGTTATCCAGGTTAGCGCCTGATGCTGAAACTGAAAATGAATTCCATTGTTATTCAAGTGGGCGCCTGATGATGAAAACTTAAAATGAATTCCCTTGTTATCCAGGTGGGCGCCTGATGCTGAAACATAAAATGAATTTCATTGTTATCCAGGTGGGCGCCTGATGCTAAAACTTGAAATGTATTCCCTCGTTATCCAGGTGGGCGCCTGAATCCAAAACATGAAATTAATTCCCTTATTATCTAGGTGGGCGCCTAATGCTGAAACTAAAAATGAACACCCTTGTTATCCAGGTGAGCGCCTATTGCTGGAACTTGAATGTATTCCCTTATTATCCAGGTGGGCACCTGATGTTGAAACTTGAAATGTATTCCCTTGATTTCCAGGTGGGCAGCTGATGTAAAAACTTGAAATGTATTCCCTTGTTATCCAGGTGGGCGCCTGATGCAAAACCTGAAATGTATTACCTTGTTATCCAGGTGGGCGCCTGATGCAAAACCTGAAATGTATTACCTTGTTATCTAGGTGGGCGCCTGATGCTGAAACTTGAAATGTATTCCCTTGTTATCCAGGTGGGTACCTGATGCTGAAACTTGACATGTATTCCCTTGTTATCCGGGTGGGCGCCTGATACTAAAACTAAAAATGAATTCCCTTATTATCCAGGTGGGCGCCT
>NW_017692200.1:3132-5488 GCF_001879085.1 Nicotiana attenuata | reverse complement strand
CTCGGTGCTCAAGCTATAGGCAAGGATCCGGCCTCAAGTCCTCCAGATTGGCCAAACATACTCACGAAGATTACATCTCACCCCTCGATCGGGGAATCACAAACCATCAAGGCACATATAATACTGAGCGCTCACGTGCGCATACAGACGTGTGGAAGTAATTTCAAGAGTTATATCTCAAGCTGAATCAAGTACGCACGATAAGAATTCCAAGAATAGGAAGTTTTCCTAAAGGTTCTGCAGCCTCTCGAGGATAAATACAGACGTCTCCGTACCGATCCGCGAGACTCTACTAAACCTACTCATGACTCGTGAGACCTAGTAACCTAGGCTCTGATACCAACTTGTCACGACCCCAAACCCGGTCGTGATGGCGCCCAACACTAATGCTAGGCAAGCCCGACCAATTAAACACTCTCAACCCAAATACGCAAACTGTTAACCAATAATACCATAAAATAGTAAGTATCAAGTTCCAAATCCGGAATCTAGATAAAGTAGTACGAAAAATAATAATGAATATATCAAACATTTCCCCAATAGATCCGGAGTCACGAGTCTAGAGCCTCTAAATGTAACAGAGTGTTATATTCATAGTAATAAAGAAAAGTCTAGGATAGGAAAAGACAATGCAATAAAGGGGAGAAGTCGGGTCCTGCGGACGTCAGGCAGCTACCTCAACAACTCCTAAACCGAAATCCAAGATGACAATAAGCAGCTCCACTAAGTCTCCGGAGCACCTGAATCTGCACACATGGTGCAGGGAGTAAAGTGAGTACTTCCAACTCAGTGAGTAATAAACATATATAATGGCTGAAAGCAAGAAATCCCGAAATATTACAATATAAAGCTATAATCAGCGATTCAGTACGTTAGACGATAATAAAAAAGAACAACAGCAAACAATGACAATTAAGGGCAACAGACATAAAATGCATGGATGCAATGCAAGGCACATGACCGCTGCGGCGCGCAGCCCGATCCATTTGGGTACCCGCGTTCACTGTGGGGGTTCAGACTCCGGAGGGGCTCCTACAGCCCAAGCGCAATATCATCGTAGCATTCGCTGCGGTGTGCAGCCCGATCCATACTCAGTCCAAATATATATATGCATGCAAGCCACTCGGGCACAGTCAAAGTGTTCATCTTTTAGTTTCAATTATTAGGAGTTATAGAGTTATGTGTTTAAGTATTCATTTATTTACTAAACATTTCAAAATAGTGTCTAACTCAGGACTGATATTATGAAATATGCTAAGCATCATAGAAACAGTGATGAGGATCCCTGAAGGATGCAAATGGTAGGCACAAAGCCCCAACGTATTCATAAAATCCAAGTAGGATGATTACCAAACAATTTCTAGTCAAGAACACCGTACGAACATCAATCGGAACGGACTGGGTCACAATCCCCAGTCACAATCGACCCCGCACTCGTTAGAGTGCGTGTCTCGCCTCAATATAGCATCACAATGTGATATACCGGGGTTTCAAACCCTCAGGTCATCATCTACATCTATTACTCACCTCAAGCCGGCCGCAAGTCTAGCTCGCTATGCCTTTGCCTTTCGAATCAACCTCTTCGCACGCCAAATCTGATTAAAACCACAACGAATACGTTACAATAGGCTAAAGAAACATAACCCAATCGAAAAGACTCGAAAAACACTAAAATTCACGAAGTTGGCAAAACCCGAGCCCCGGGCCCACTTCTCGAAAAATTACGAAATTTACATCACCGGATTCCTCGTCTCGCCACGAGTCCGTACATATAAAATTTACCAAAATCGGAGTTCGAATGCCCTTTCAAAATCCATTTTTACATCACAGCTTTCCAAGCCCTAGCTTGACCCGTTTTTGATGAAATTCTACTGATTTCTATGATAAATTTACCATAAACTCGAGTAATTAGGCCAAGAGACTTACCTCCAATTGATTCTCAGTCAAAACCCTCGAAAATCCTCGCCCAAAGCTCTCCAAGTCGCTTAAAAATGGTGAAAACTGCCTCTTGCTCGCGGATGAAATTTAACATTTAAAACCCTTCTGTTACCAGCGAATTTCGCTTCTGCGGTCCCGCTACCGCTTATGCGGGACCGCTTCTGCGGCCAAAAATCCGCTTAAGCGATTTTCACTTAAAAACCGCCTATTCGCTTATGTGATTCAACAACCGCTTCTGCGGTTCCCTCAAGTCCGCAACTGCGGTACAGTGTCCGCTTATGCGGACCGGCTGGTGCGAGCCACCTTCCGCTTTTGCGGAATTTCCCTAGCTGGCCAACGATCGCTTCTGCGACCACATACCCGCTTCTGCGGTACCGCTTCTACGGTCCATTTCCGCAAAAGCGGAAACACCAGATGA
>NW_017692200.1:0-2599 GCF_001879085.1 Nicotiana attenuata | reverse complement strand
CTAACTTAAGACCTTCCTTAAAGAGACTAAGTGTCTCATTTCCTATCCAAACCAATTCAATTCAACTATAACTCACTCTTTGCTAATAATGAAACATGAAGAAGCAGTAAATGGGGGAAACGGGGGCTGTAATACATGAGACGACGGATCGGTCGTCACATCCTCCCCAACTTAAACCAATGCTCGTCCTCGAGCGTACCCAGAGTTGTCCTAGAAGCTAACCAACAGCTGAATAACTTTACCAAGCATATACCCGGGGTGATCTCACGTCACCCTATCTCATATAGGTCCGACAACACAATATAGCCAAAATCTCACAGTCCATTTAAACCATAAACCATAGAACCACATTGCACTTTCCGAAATCATACATAATATCAGAACCTCACATCTATACCCAGAATAAACCCGAACCAGCTGTAATAACCCATACTTGCAACCTCAGGTGAAATCATATGATATACCACATAATCCAAACACTCGAAACGATAGCCTCTATTTACAGCAGTTGCCCATAATAACCAAATACCGATAGAAAACCTTTTATTAGCTAAAGTCTTATTCCAACACTTCCATATACTGCCAACAACAAATGAAACACGCGATAAACCGTAACCATTCCTCAGATCAACCACTCATGAAGCCACTTCCCTTTGACTAATATCACAACAGATTTCCGGGCCATACCTTGATATTATCTCTCTAACAAGCTGCAATCAATTCTGTTCGTATTCATTAATGACTCTAAGGATCACCTCGAATCCAACACACCACTCTGGTGATATGATACCTCAATACAGGCCTAAGCCACAACTTGCATAATACGCGTACCAACAAGAAACGACCTGAATATACTCAAATCATGAAAATAACTCAAACAAAAAAGCTGTACTTCAAGCTCATCAGTATCATCACAACACAAGGCTGAGACCCCGTCTCACATCATAGAAATAGAACACCTGAATCTACCCCGAAAGGTCATAACTCAACGCAGCCTCGCTACAATGCGCGATCCTATCCAAACACTGTACACATGGAGCACCTCAAGACACTGTGATCAAAATTCAACAGCCACACACAATTTGATGTCTGAAACCAAGGCAATTCATTGCAACCACGGTGAAATAAACAACATACGACACGCCACCTGATAGGTCATAACCCACACTCCATTTACCGAGCAACATCCGATTACTCTTCCCGCTCGACTTCCACTATGAATCCCCAATAGATCTGCACCACGTGTGCCTATAACCAACAAATCATAACACCTCACAGCACAGAAAAAGCAACTCATAGATCTCCCCAGATCACTAACAAGTTCAATAACGATCGAATCCACCTGTCCCTCAACAATACAACTCAAGACTAACCAAGCTAACTCAAGCTAAATACGTAGCCACATTGGCTTGCCAACGAACTCAATACCAAGAAGCCTGAAGCTGCTCCTTCCACTACTATAACTCCTGCCAGAGCCGTACGATACGGTGCCCGGCACCAAATAAATACCGAAATCCGCCATCTCACCCGGCGACATGCCCGGCCACAAAAAATGCATCCGAAAAGTCACTCAATACCGGAACTGAATTAATGGTAGAAACCTCTGCACAGACATCCACTAGACGGTGCCGATACACACGATTTACAACAACTGCATAGCCTGAACACGAGAACTCCTAGTCTCCAACTCCATATAGCACACAAATCACTATACCTGATCCCAAATTGCGCCGTACGAATACATATCACACCTCAAGTACCCAATCATCCCACGAAAGGTATTCTAAAGTTTCCCTGTGCCATCAAACAAACTCAGATATCAACAGTCAATCCCAAATGCCGCAACACTACCGAAGTATTATCAGTTTACATCACATTGCCCTTTTACTGGAACATATACCCCCGTCGAATCACTATGGTTGGCAATACCATTTTCCTTAATCATTTGAAGATCGATTCTTTAATCACCTGCAGCTGCCCGTGCTGCTTAAGAATTTAATGACTTTCCATTATGAACAGAACCGTAACCTTACACACACAAATCCCAATCCTCCACCACATATCGCATATACCATACCATACTAGTATAACATGAGAACTCCATCTCCCTTCCTAACCACAAACATCTACGTACTCCACTAGTCAACAACTCTCCATCAATCCCATCAAGAAGAGAAATCATTACACATTCCATGCTTCGCATGCCCATAGGCAATTTATACGTCTCTAAACCACGGTAAAACTTATCAAGAACTCTCCCCCAATTCCATTGAAAAAGCTAAACTGCTAGGACTGAATCCTTCTACCCGAACCAAGCTAAGCAAGCTGTCAGAACTCAAGAGCCTTGCTGCACAATACATGTAAAAGCCCATTACCTCGAACACATACGAAGAATTATCACATCCTTACCATACCGATTCGGTCTACTATCAAGCTATTCCATCTATCTAATTTCCCTTTTGATTCATCATCCACTTGATATTTCTCCCTCGCTGTAGCATCAACAATGCCTCAATCCAAGCTTACCACACGAGACTCGAACATAAGACCACACTGTCTAAGACCCATAGGCCACTGAATACTCTCTCAATTGTTTCCC
>NW_017692199.1:4690-5488 GCF_001879085.1 Nicotiana attenuata | reverse complement strand
TTGGAATAACGGGGTGATCTACCCACCAAATTGAAGATCTATGAGTCTAGTTTCCAACGCATTAAACCTTTTATCAATACGACATAGGAGTAAAGAGATATAGACATTTTTGCGAGACTGCACAAGCTGCTAGGTGACAAGTAGGTGGGTCACCTACTTTGTTAAATGATAGCCCAAAAAGAGGCAATTTCGGGTCAGACAAAGAGCCCATTAAAAGGCTTATCTTCTGCAATATATCCCTCATTATATTTCACAAATAACCAGACCTAAACCCCTGCAAACTTCCTCCCAAAAATTATCCACAAACCCTAATTGATTTTCCCTCTCTTTCAAGTTCAAATTGGGGGTAAACCCTAGAGTTTGAAGAACCAAGATAAGGGCTGAGTTATCCAACAAGTAAGGTGAGTTTACTGCTATGTTTCATACATTTATTCTGCTGTGAATTCATGGTAATTCGTTCTATACATGTAAGAACTCACGGGACGGTGATCGGAAGCCGTGAGTTCGAGTTACTCACTTGTAGCGGACTGTTTTATGGACTGTTTTGTGTTGCTGTTGGGCTGCGTGTTTTACTACTGTTTTGTGGAGTTTTGGAGGAGGAAGGGTGTGGAGAAACACCATATAGATGTAGGGTTGTGGGCTGGTAGTTCTTCGTAACATTTCCGGGTCGTTTGACACGACTACGGTGGCCGTCGTATGTATGAAGTGATTAGGTTGTGCGTGGCCTGTTTTGGGAGGTGCAATATGATTATTGTTGTATGTTGTTTTAGGCTGTTGGTGTGTTGTTTGGAATTGTGT
>NW_017692199.1:0-666 GCF_001879085.1 Nicotiana attenuata | reverse complement strand
AAGGATTGACGACTTGTTTGACCAACTCCAGGGTGCTAAGTATTTCTCCAAGATTGACTTACGTTTAAGGGATCATCAGGTGAGGGTTTAAGGAGAAGGATATTCCAAAGACGGCCTTCCGGACAAGATATGGGCACTTTGAGTTCTTGGTGATGTCGTTCGGGCTAACAAATGCCCCAGCAGCTTTTATGGATCTCATGAATACTATATTCAGGCCCTATCTTGATGTGTTCGTGATCGTATTCATTGATGACATTTTGGTGTATTCTCGTTCGGAGGCGGAACATGCGGTCCACTTGCGGATAGTATTACAGATGCTTTAGGATCGTAAGTTATATGCTAAGCTCTCCAAATGTGAATTCTGGCTGAACTCAGTAGCATTCCTTGGCCATGTGATATCTGACGAGGGTATTAGTGTAGACACCCAGAAGATTGATGCAGTAAAGAATTGGCCGAGACCTACAACACCATCAGAAGTCCGCAGCTTCCTAGGGCTAGCAGGATATTATAGGCGATTTGTAGAAGGGTTTTCCTCTATATCAGCACCATTGACTAAGTTAACACAGAAAGCTACTAAATTCCGATGGTCTGACGCTTGTGAACGAAGTTTTCAGGAGTTGAAGAATCGATTGACATCCGCACCAGTGCTCACTCTTCCTGAAGGAC
>NW_017692198.1:5271-5489 GCF_001879085.1 Nicotiana attenuata | reverse complement strand
GAAAAATTTTAGGCGATCCGGGTCCGGGGACCCGGGCCCACTGCGGAAGGCGTGGGCTATAGCACACGAAAATTAGGGAATCGGGCGGAATTCTAGTTTTACGGCCGTAAAATGCCAAAAAATATAATTTGGCCATGACGTGGCGGTGACTATGGCTCCTTAGACTGTATTTGACATCCCGAAAAAATTTTAGGCGATCCGGGTCCGGTACGGGCGGC
>NW_017692198.1:0-258 GCF_001879085.1 Nicotiana attenuata | reverse complement strand
TTAGGCGATCCGGGTCCGGGGGTCCGGGCCCACGGCGGAAGGCGTGGGCTATAGCACACGAAAATTTGGGAATCGGGCGGAATTCTAGTTTTATGGCCGTAAAATACCAATAAATATAATTTGGTCATGGCGCGGCGATGACTATGGTTCCTTAGGCCATATTTGACATCCCGGAAAAATATTAGGCGATCCGGGTCAGGGGGTCCGGGCCCACGGCGGATGGCGTGGGCTATAGCATACGAAAATTAGGGACTCGCG
>NW_017692197.1:5028-5489 GCF_001879085.1 Nicotiana attenuata | reverse complement strand
ATAGGGCTCCAATCCCTAGTTGATATTTTTAGACATAGGGCCTCCATTCCCTAGTTGCCTTTCGCCAGCATAGGGCTCCAATCCCTAGTTGAGATTTTTAGACATAGGGCATCTATTTCCTAGTCGCCTTTTGCCAGCATAGGGCTCCAATCCCTAGTTGAGATTATTAGACATAGGGCCTCCATTCCCTAGTCGCCTTTCGCCAGCATAGGGCTCCAATCGCTAGTTGAGATTTTAGACATAGGGCCTCCATCCCCTAGTCTCCTTTTGCTAACATAGGGCTCCAATACCTAGTTGAGATTTTTAGACATAGGTTCTCCATCCCTAGTCGCTTTCTGCCAACCTAGGGTCTCCAACCCCTAGTTGAGATTTTTAGACAATGGGTCTCCATCCCCTAGTCGCTTTTCGCCAGCATAGGGCCTCCATTCCCTAGTTGAGATTTTTAGACATAGGGCCTCCAT
>NW_017692197.1:0-364 GCF_001879085.1 Nicotiana attenuata | reverse complement strand
GCCAGCATAGGGCTCCAATCCCTAGTTGAGATTTTAAACATAGGGCCTCCATCCCCTTGTCGCATTTTGCTAACCAAGGGTCTCCAACCCCTAGTTTAGATTTTTAGACATAGGGTCTCCATCCCCTAGTCGCTTTTCGCCAGCATAGGGCCTCTATTCCCTAGTTGAGATTTTTAGACATAGGGCCTCCATTCGCTAGTCGCCTTTCGCCAGCATAGGGCCTCCATTTCCTATTTGAGATTTATAGACATAGGGCCTCCATTCCCTAGTCGCGTTTTGCCAGCATAGGGCTCCAATCCCTAGTTGATATTTTTAGACATAGGGCCTCCATTCCCTAGTTGCCTTTCGCCAGCATAGGGCTCCA
>NW_017692196.1:0-5489 GCF_001879085.1 Nicotiana attenuata | reverse complement strand
GCTGAGCTTTTTAGAAATAGTGGTTGGTTTGTGGTAAGCTGGCCTCACATCGCTATTTCACCAGATCCAAAGGAAATACAGAAATGTCGTCCGAAATGACTCTGCCTGCAATCCCCTTACCCGAGGACAGCCCCATCTCGGGGGTCCCGGCCTCTAAGTCTTTTACAGCTGAAGAAAATCGGATCTTGCGCCTGTGATTGATGGAAATGTGGGATGCTTGGAACAACGGAAAGGAACCTCCAAGCACCATTCCCGGATTCCCGGAGTTATTCCCTAGATCTGGAGGTGCTACTACTGTCCTCATCAGCCACCCAAACACTCCTTTGGGGCAACCTACCATAACTGCTCACTTCCTAGGAACACCTTCTGAGGTTCGCCCCCAGGTGTTCCCATCCGGAGCTGCTCCCAACATCTTCACGGCTCCACCATGCTCCTCCACCACACAACATCGCTACCCAAGCATGTTGTTGGCTCTTCAGTCTTCACTTTCCAAAATCCCGTCTTTCAGGCTGACCCTCCTCATTATACTCAATATACCTACTCTCAGCAGCCACCATACGAGCTTACACCGGGGCGGGACAAATCCCCCAAAGCCCCAGAGCAGGATGAGATGGCAAAGAGAATGAGAAGCCTCGAGCAGAGCTTGAAAAATATGCAAGGCTTGAGCGGGTAAAAGAGTGTCTCTTATACGGACCTATGTATGTTCCCGCATGTACACTTGCCGTCAGGGTTCAAAACACCAAAATTTGAGAAGTATGACGGACACGGTGACCCCATTGCTCACCTGAAGAAGTATTGCAATCAGTTACGGGGAGCCGGTGGCAAAGAAGAATTGTTGATGGCATATTTCGGGGAAAGCTTAATTGGCATCACTTCAGAGTGGTATATGGACCAAGATGTATCGCGTTGGCATATTTGGGACGATCTGGCCCGAGACTTTGTTCGACAATTTCAGTACAACATAGACATCGCGCCAGACAGGAACTCCTTGGCGAATCTAAAGAAAAAGCCTTTAGAAAGTTTCCGTGAATATGCAATTAAGTGGCGCGAACAGGCGTCAAGAGTGAAGCCTCTGATGGATGAGGTAGAGATGGTCACTGTTTTCCTTCAAGCCCAGGAAGCAGACTATTTTCAGAATATGATGTCCGCCATGGGCAAGCCCTTCGCAGAGATGGTAGAGAATGGGCTAAAAACGGGTAGAATCTTGAGCCAGTCAGCCATAAGAGCAACCTCCCAAGCCATCCAAGGCGGGTCTGGCAGAATGGCTAAAGGCAAAAAGAAAGAAGAAACAGTGATGGCAGCATCGGGAGGAAGAAGATACCGGGCTCCTAGACCGGTGTTCTCTGAAAGAACCCCTCAACACTACTATCCTCACACTGATATGGCTTACGCTCCCCCACCTTATGCGGTCATGAACGCTCAACCCTTCGGCCGACCGCAACCACAAGCTAACCGAAATCCACCTCCATTCCAAAGAAATCAACCTCTTCACCAGAACCAATATAATCCCCGACCACCGCAAAATAACTTCCGCCCTCGGGAACCACCCAGACGACCAAATTTTACGCCGATTGGTGAACCCTACTCCAGTCTGTTCCCGAAGCTCGTTCAGATGAATCTGTTGCAGCCTATCCCCCAAAACAGGCAGAACCCGGAATCTCCAGCTTATCAACGAGGGGTCCACTGTGCCTACCATTCAGGAGCTGAAGGGCATAGTACTGATAACTGCTGGACATTGAAGAAAGCTGTGGAAGATTTGATTGAACAAGGGAAAATAGTGTTGAGGGATGAAGAAGTCCCGAATGTGACCAATAATCCGTTGCCCGCTCACAACAACGGGCCGGTAATCGGGATGATCTGTGAAGACAGAGAATTTGATCCAGCATTAAAAGCTATAATTGCTATTGCCGACGCAGAAAAGAAACCCAAGGTACCCCCAAAGCAAGAGAAAGGGGAGAAGAAGAATAAAAGTGTCAAAACTGAGCCTGAGAAGAAACCTGAGACAAAAGCAGAGACGGAACCTCCTAAGAATGGAATTCTCTATGTTCCGCGAGGACGCCAAGAAAAACCACTAGTTGTCAGTGCTCCAAGGAAGTTTGAAGTAAAAAGGGAAACGCAAATGTATGTGCCAAAAGGAGCTTATTTGGTACAGGGGACAATTAAGCCGCCTCGGCTGAATGAGCCAGTGGTTATTGGACGCGTACCACAGAAGCCAATGACAGACCCCTCTGCAGTGCCATGGAACTATCAGCAAACAGTGGTTACATACAAGGGCAAAGAAATTTCGGGGGAACTTCCAGGGAAAACCTCTGTTGAGAAATATTCAAATGTACAGGAGGTAAACAATGCCGCACGAAAGCGCTTCCCATCTAAGAAGCCGGTGAGTGCTGAGGAAGCAGAAGCCTTCTTCCAGAAAATGAAGATGCCTGATTATGAAACAGTGGATCAATTGAGGAAATATCCTGAACAGGTGTCCCTGCAATCACTGGTGACGAAATCCTCCGAACATCAGAAGATCTTAATGAAAACTCTGAATGAGGCGTATGTGCCAATTGAAACTTCAGTCGAACAGCTCGAAAGGATGGCAGAAAGGTTCTTCGCCATCAATCAACTCTCTTTTAGTAAAAATGACTTGCCTCTGGAAGGCGCAGCTCACAACAAAGCCTTGCATCTGACTGTCAAGTGTGAAGGTTATTATGTCAAGCGAGTCATGGTGGATGGAGGCTCGGGGGTCGACATCTGCCCACTCTCCATATTGCAAAGGATGGAAATCGGGACAGGAAGGATTCGTCCGAATAATGTTTGTGTGAGAGCTTTTGATGGTGTTAAGAGGGATACCATCGGTGAAATTGATTTGATATTAACCATAGGCCCGGTGGATTTTGAGGTGACTTTCCAGGTATTGGACATGGATACATCTTACAATTTCCTTCTGGGAAGGCCTTGGATACATGCTGTTGGAGCCGTGCCCTCCACCATCCACCAAATGGTGAAATTCGAATATGAAGATCAGGAAATCGTGGTCCACGGAGAAGACGAGCAGTCGATTTATCGTGACCCATCTATCCCATGTTTGGAGGCGAGGGAAGGAAGTGAGCATATTGCTTATCAAACCTTTGAAATTGTGGTGGCAGATCAGCACGAGGAGGGAAATCCTTGTCCTCAGCCTTTCCTGTCTAATGCTTCAATCATGGTGGCCAAAGAAATGATTAGGCACGGTTTCAAACCAGGAAAAGGGTTAGGAAAAGCTTTACAAGGAATATCCGAGCCGGTAACTCTACCCACAACAGAAAAGTTTTTCGGGATAGGCTTCCACCCTACCCCAGATGATGAGAAATGGGCCGAGGAAAGAAAGAAAGAAGGATGGGTTCTGCCACAAACATTGACACCTCTCTATGATACTTTTGTCAAGCCTAAGTATGGCAAAGAAGAGGACGATCAGGTGTTCACAGCTGAGGAAATCGAAGATATATGTAGAGCTATGAGACAAATGCTTTATGAAACCAACATGGTTCAGCCAGGGGAAGGGACTAGCACTGCTGAGGTTCTCTATATGGGACCAGATGCTAAACTCCAAAACTGGAAGGCTACGCCATTCCCGATCAGGCGGGAGTCCCGGTAGACTAGCTCTGTCACCTTTTCCGCATCCCGAGTTATTTCAGGGTGTAACTCGGATATTTCTTTAGTTTCTTGTCTTTAAATTCATGAATGTAAACCCTGTTATCTTTCCAATTCCAAGAAATGAAATCAATATTTCATCGTCCATTTTTCTTTTTATTCTTTCTAATTTTGTTATTTTTCCCTTTTCATCTTTTCTTTTCAGTTATAATAATGCGACTTTAAATAATATGACATGCTTGCGGACTTCATGCCCAGACTCAAACACGCTGTCTAATTGTGAAATAATGAATGAAGAACCAGAATATGATGAAGAAGAGGCTTTTAGGGAAATAAACCGAGAATTGGAACAATTTGAGAACAAACCTAAGCCAAATCTGAATGACACTGAACCGGTTAATTTGGGAACTGCTGAAGAAATAAGGGAAACCAAAATAAGCATTCACACAGATGAGCAAACTCGAGATGCAATAATCCAACTCCTATTCGAATTTAAAGATGTGTTTGCTTGGTCGTATGACGACATGCCAGGACTGAGTGTGGATTTAGTGGTGCACAAATTGCCAATTTACCCCGATTGTCCTCCAGTACAGCAAAAGCAAAGGAAGTTTAAAACTGATATCAGTGATAAGATCAAAGAAGAAATTACAAAACAGCTGAAGGCGGGGGTAATCCGAGTGGTCCGATATACTACATGGCTAGCCAATGTGGTTCCAGTGCCAAAGAAAGACGGGAAAACCCGGGTGTGTGTGGACTATCGAGATTTGAATAGGGCAAGTCCCAAAGACAATTTCCCATTGCCTAACATTCACATCCTTGTTGATACTGCGCCAAACATGAAATACAGTCCTTCGTGGATTGTTACGCAGGATATCATCAGGTGTTGATGGATGAAGAAGATGCCGAGAAGACAGCTTTCACTACACCCTGGGGTACCTACTATTATCGGGTCATGCCATTTGGGCTGAAGAATGCTGGGGCAACCTACATGAGAGCCATGACCACCATTTTCCACGATATGATGCATCAAGAAATAGAGGTGTGTGTGGATGATGTAATCATTATGTCCCGAGCTCAGAGTGACCACGTGCGAGATTTGAGAAAGTTCTTCGAACGGTTGCGCAAGTATGATCTGAAGTTGAATCCAGCTAAATGTGCCTTCGGAGTCCCATCAGGCAAGCCCCTGGGTTTCATAGTCAGCAGGAGAGGTATTGAGTTAGATCCCACAAAGATAAAGGCCATTCGGGATTTACCTCCTCCAAGAACTAAGAAGGATGTGATGAGCTTATTGGGCAGGTTAAACTATATCAGTCGGTTCATCGCTCAACTGACTACCACCTGTGAGCCCATATTCAAACTGTTGAAGAAAGATGCAACAATCAAATGGACATCCGAATGTCAAGAGGCCTTCGACAAAATCAAGGAATATTTGTCAAATCCTCTAGTATTGGTCCCACCGGAGCATGGGCGACCTCTCTTCTTGTATCTGACAGTGTTAGAAAATTCTTTTGGTTGTGTTCTTGGGCAGCATGATATAACCGCCAGGAAAGAGCAGGCAATTTACTATCTGAGCAAGAAGTTCACCAGCTACGAGGCCAAATACACTTTGTTGGAAAGAACATGCTGTGCTCTGACGTGGGTCGCTCAAAAGTTGAGACACTATCTTCAAGCCCACACCACCTATCTAATAACCAGGTTGGATCCTTTGAAGTACATATTCCAGAAACCGATGCCCACTGGGAGACTGGCAAAATGGCAAATCTTGCTCACTGAATTTGACATAGTCTACGTCACACGCACGGCAATGAAGGCCCAGGCGTTGGCAGATCATTTGGCTGAAAACCCGATTGACGAGGAATACCAACCATTGA
>NW_017692195.1:4936-5489 GCF_001879085.1 Nicotiana attenuata | reverse complement strand
CGTGCGGCTTGTTATCATTGTTATTCTCTAAGAGAATCTTTCATACAAACTAATTATTCTATGCTCGGTTTTCTTGTTATCTTGACGATGTTACTTATGAGTGTTTATGGTTCGGTTTGGGTTGGTTTTTTCCCAAAAAAGAAACCAAATTAAGTAAGTGGTTTTTTCAAATATTGTAACCAATCCAAACCAACTAAGTCGGTTTTTTATCGATTCGGTTTTTGCCGGTTTTAGTCGGTTTTTCGGTTATTTATCGGTCTTTTTCTTAAATATGAGTCATACACTATCAAACGCATATTCCGGCAACTACATTTTCAACTTAACACCATCAAATCAATTGTTCTTTGAGAAATTTATCATTTACCAAATTGATGATAATTGAATCAAATAGTGATGAATAATTTAGGTACTCAATTAAAAATCGATTATTTTTAGGGTTCAGGCCTTAGCCAGCCAGTTCGTGAGATTGGATCTTTCGGAGCCCAGTTGGGTTCTAGCCTGTGTGGTTTCCCGATCTTCCCTACTTTGTACCGTATCAGGGAGCGGCAATATG
>NW_017692195.1:0-809 GCF_001879085.1 Nicotiana attenuata | reverse complement strand
ACATGTGAGTAAGAAATTTGTGGTAGTAGTTTTTTTTATGTTTGTTGGAATTTTAACCCGAGACTTTATGATTCTCCTTCTATTTTATTGACCACGAGACCATACCGTGAGCATTCTTCTTTTTTATTGATGTCCATCTCTTATCTTTCCTTTCCACGTTATTGTGGACCCTAGATTTGTTGGACATATCCACTTCTTTTGTTTGTTTCTCATAGTTTATTTTCTGTCCTATTTTTTTGCGGGGGTGGGTAGGAGTGGTGAATGGGGCTATTAAGTTCGTTAAAGATAGAATATTGTCAAATTTTGATTAAGAATATTAGATTAATTGCAAGAAAGTATATCCTCATTTTATTGATATCATCCAACTAAGACGAATTGAAGCGAATGCAAAATTATACAACACTTATCACATTGCAATACCTTGATCACGATATAAAATATATTATTTAATAACTATAACAATTAATATTACAATTGTGCTTGATTAACGTGGATTGGCCTTTTTCTTTACTTTAAAAAAAAAAACTAATTGAAATACTCTAGGCAAATCCACATCTAAAAACACATGAGAAATGTTGCGTATTTAAGAGTTTATTTTATCGATGGTCATTAAACTTCTGTGTTTGTTACTCACAAGTCACTTTTTTTTTTGTTACGTAAAAATCATTTAACTTTGTGTTCATTACTCAAAAGTCACTATTCTTTTTTTCTGTTATACAAAAATCATTTTACTTTGCTCTAGTTATCACAAAAGTCACATTTGCCAGATTTTATAATATTTTTACTTGAAAAGCCTATTATGCCCTTGA
>NW_017692194.1:5117-5489 GCF_001879085.1 Nicotiana attenuata | reverse complement strand
AGGGCTCCAATCCCTGAGTTGAGTTTTTAGACATAGGGCTTCCATTCCCTAGTCGCCTTTTATAAACATTAGGGCTCCAATCCCTGAGTTGAGTTTTTAGACGTAGGCCTCCATTCCCTAGTCGCCTTTTTTTACCAACATTAGGGCTCCAATCCCTGAGTTGAGTTTTTAGACAAGGGCCTCCATTCCCTAGTCGTCTTTTTTTACCAACATTAGGGCTCCAATCCCTGAGTTGAGTTTTTAGACATAGGGCCTCCATTCCCTAGTCGCCTTTTCACAACCATTAGTGCTCTAATCCCAGAGTTGAGTTTTTAGAAATAGGGCCTCCATTCCCTAGTCGCCTTTTTTACCAACATTAGGGCTCCAATCCCT
>NW_017692194.1:0-313 GCF_001879085.1 Nicotiana attenuata | reverse complement strand
TTTTGACATAGGGACTACATTCCCTAGTCGCCTTTTTTACCAACATTAGGGCTCCAATCCCTGAGTTGAGATTTTAGACATAGGGCCTCCATTCCCTCGCATTTTTTTTACCGACATTAGGGCTCCAATCCTAGACTTGAGTTATTAGACATAGGGACTCCATTCCCTAGTCGCCTTTTTTACCAACATTAGGGCTCCAATCCCTGAGTTGAGTTTTTAGACATAGGGCCTCCATTCCCTAGTCGCCTTTTTTTCCAACATTAGGGCTCCAATCCCTGAGTTGAGTTTTAGACATAGGGCCTCCATTCCCTAG
>NW_017692193.1:5166-5490 GCF_001879085.1 Nicotiana attenuata | reverse complement strand
TTCACTTTGTTGAATAATTCTATTAAAGATTTATTTGTCCGCAATCACCTTTGAGGTTGTTGTACAGAGGAAGATTGAGGTTGTCCTACAATGTATATTTGATCACCATGACTGTTTTCATAGTAAATGCCCTGATTAAGGTGGCAAGACCATAATGCATGGGTTGAATTCACCATCTGCACATATGAATGGAGAAGAGAAAATGTTAAACAAAAAAGAAAAAAAAAGAGACAATGGTAATAAAGATGAAGAACTAAGTTCAAAGTGGCTGCAAAAGTATAGAAAGGTGCATGTTCTCTGTACTAATTTTAAACGTTTTTACTT
>NW_017692193.1:0-442 GCF_001879085.1 Nicotiana attenuata | reverse complement strand
CTAAATTTGTGAGTCTTTCGACCAAAGTGGCGTATTTACCGAAACTTCGGTTTGGCCTGACCTGTACGTAATTAAGTAAAAAGCTACTAAACTTCGTAACCTTCAATTCTTAACAAAAAAAAAAATATTCCAATATTCATTTGCTTTTGTCATACATTAACACAAAATATACACCATAGGGTGAATGTGAACTAATCTATCTGCTTCATAAAGAATGCAAAGTTGTCAATACTCGAGCAGGCCAGAATTGGTCTAACATATCTTACTAACAAATAAGGCTGACTATGAAGGGACAAAAGTTTACTGGAGTGGATCTGAACCCGACTATGAAGATTTTCCTTTCTCACTTTCTCAGATTCCATAACTTCCGGGAAACAAATTACTTACGTTTTAGTATATTGAAACTTCTATCTAATTTTCTTGATGCTGTTATGCAGGTTTT
>NW_017692192.1:5267-5490 GCF_001879085.1 Nicotiana attenuata | reverse complement strand
CCAATCCCCGAGTTGAGAGCTTTTAGACATAGGGCCTCCATTCCCTAGTCGCCCTTTGCCCACATTAGGGCTCCAATCCCTAAGTTGAAATTTTAGAGATAGGGCCTCCATTCCCTAGTCGCCTTTTTGCCAACATTAGGGATCCAACCACTAAGTAGAGATTTTAGACGTAGGGCCTCCATTCCCTAGTCGCCTTTTTGCCAACATTAGGGCTCCAATCCCT
>NW_017692192.1:0-268 GCF_001879085.1 Nicotiana attenuata | reverse complement strand
CATTAGGGCTCCAATCCCTGAGTTGAGATTTTTTAGACATAGGGCCTCCATTCCCTAGTCGCCTTTTTCCAACATTAGGGCTCCAACCCTAAGTTGAGATTTTAGACACAGGGCCTCCATTCCCTAGTCGCCCTTTGCCAACATTACGGATCCAATCCCCGAGTTGAGAGCTTTTAGACATAGGGCCTCCATTCCCTAGTCGCCCTTTGCCCACATTAGGGCTCCAATCCCTAAGTTGAAATTTTAGAGATAGGGCCTCCATTCACTT
>NW_017692191.1:5215-5490 GCF_001879085.1 Nicotiana attenuata | reverse complement strand
TTAAATCTTAAAAAGGCTAATATTGCAATTATATGCAATTAGCTTTAAAAAATACTAAATAAAATTGTAAAAATATGCAAATATTACTTTAGCCATATTTTGGCATAAATATAAAGATCCAATAAATTAATCATCAAAAATAATAATTTGGACATAATTATTGGGATTTTATGGATGAAAAAGGGAAATAAATCAGGTTAAAAACCTTTAAAAATTAAGGAAAAAAAAAACCTTTAAAAATCAGGTTATATATATATATATATATATATATATAT
>NW_017692191.1:0-751 GCF_001879085.1 Nicotiana attenuata | reverse complement strand
TTCTTGTCTTGGCGTGGTATCTTGATGGCTTGACCTTTGACGGATCCAGTCTATCCTCGCGGCTCACATAACCCAGCAACTTCCCAGCAGGACCCAAATGCATATTTTGCGGGGTTTAGCTTCAGGTTGTACCTCCGTAGTCTGTTGAGAAACTTCCTCAGATCTTCTATGTGGTCAGTGGCCTTCTTGGATTTGATAATAACATCATCCATATATACCTCTATCTCCTTGTGTATCATATCATGGAAAATTGTTGTCATGGCCCTTATGTAGGTGGCCCCTGCATTCTTTAGGCCGAATGGCATCATCTTGTAACAATACATTCCCCATGGCGTGATGAAAGCCGTTTTCTCAGCATTTTCTTCATCCATCCAGATCTGATGATAACCAGCGAAACAATCTACAAATGATTGCAACTCATGTCTAGCGCAATTGTCAATCAGGATGTGTATATTCGGCAAAGGGAAGTCGTCTTTCGGATTGGCCCGGTTGAGATCCCGGTAGTCGACACAGACTCTGACCTTCCCATCCTTCTTTGGTACTGGAACGATGTTGGCTAACCATGTCGGGTATTCCACTACCCTGAGAACCTTAGCTTTGACTTGCTTAGTGACTTCTTCCTTGATTTTCAAACTCATATCAGGCTTGCACTTTCTGAGCTTTTGCTTTACCGGCGGACATGTCGGGTCGGTTGGCAGTTTATGGGCCATAATAGACGTACTTAGACCAGTCATGTCATCATACGACCAGG
>NW_017692190.1:5108-5490 GCF_001879085.1 Nicotiana attenuata | reverse complement strand
ATGGAGGCCCTATATCTAAAAACGCAACACAAGGATTGGAGCCCTAATGTTGGTAAAAAAGGCGACTAGGGAATGGAGGCCCTATGTCTAAAAACTCATCTCAGGGATTGGAGCCCTATTATTGGTAAAAGGCGACTAGGGAATGGAGGCCCTACGTCTAAAAACTCAACTTAGGGATTGGAGCCCTAATGTGTGTAAAGGCGACTAGGGAATGGAGGCCCTATGTCTAAAAACTCAACACATGGATTGGAGGCCTAATGTTGGTAAAAGGCGACTAGATAATGGAGGCCCTATGTCTAAAAATCTCGAGTCAGGGATTGCAGCCCTAATGTTGGCAAAAACGGCGACAAGGGAATGGAGGCCCTATGTCTAAAAACTCAAC
>NW_017692190.1:0-266 GCF_001879085.1 Nicotiana attenuata | reverse complement strand
ATTTGAGCCCTAATGTTGGCAAAAGGCGACTAGGGAATGGAGGCCCTATGTCTAAAAAGGCACAACTCAGGGATTGGAGCCCTAATGTTTGAAAAGGGCGACTAGGGAATGGAGGCCCTATGTCTGAAAAACTCAACTCTGGGATTGGAGCCCTAATGTTGGTAAAAAAGGCGACTAGGGAAAGGAGGCCCTATGTCTAAAATCTCAACTCAGGGATTGGAGCCCTAATCTCGGTAAAAAAGCCGACTAGGGAATGGAGGCCCTAT
>NW_017692189.1:4863-5490 GCF_001879085.1 Nicotiana attenuata | reverse complement strand
TGGTGACTTACTGCTTAAAAGAGGTGTTCTGTATTGGTCTGGCTGGTCTTGTCTTCACGAGAGGCGCCATCACGACCGGGTTTGGGAATTGGGTCGTGACAGCGCAGCTACAAACTATCTCATAAACCAAATGCAAATACACCCCTCCACCAAAAATTTATACATAAAAGAATAAATCCTCAAGATCAAATGCGTACAGTTGACATTTATTGTACAAGTATGGCTATAATCTATTTCACTTATTCATCACAAGTTCGTCTTCACCCCTGGTTGCACAGATAGAAGGGACGTCGCATTCGGAAGACCGGCCAAACAACCTCACATCTAGGAATTTGTTGAATCAGCACGAGAACAGTGGGATTGGCTAACTAAAGAAAATGAATATAGGGCCCGCATAGGAGCATTGGAGAAACAGGTCCGGGACCTCCGATTTGAGAATAGCTTGCAAGCCGCGGCTGATGAAGGTGAGAAAAAACAATTGGCCAAGGAGAATGCAGCCTTGCGGGCCCAAATCCAGAAAATGAGGTTAGAAGCCGATAATCCTGTCAGAAGTGCCAAAG
Source organism: Nicotiana attenuata (assembly GCF_001879085.1). Taxonomy (NCBI): domain Eukaryota; kingdom Viridiplantae; phylum Streptophyta; class Magnoliopsida; order Solanales; family Solanaceae; genus Nicotiana; species Nicotiana attenuata. Next base: position 4,930 of record NW_017692189.1, on the reverse strand, counting down.
ATGAAAAGCTTATAGCAAATCTAAGGCAAAAGGTGAACGACTACAGTTTTGACTGCAACAAGGCAGA
>NW_017692189.1:0-760 GCF_001879085.1 Nicotiana attenuata | reverse complement strand
CCGAGGGGCTGAGAGTGTTTCTGAGAGTGAGCCCGAGGGGCTGGTACTGTTTTGAGATATTGCCCAAGGGGCAAACTTTTATGTGTTCATCTTGCATATTTATTTGCCTTTTTACCTGTTATACTGTGGTATTTGTGCCCGAGGGGCGGATTTCCTGTGCTTATCTGCACTAACTGTTTTGAAATCATTTCGTAACTGTTGAAAAGGTCATTTTCAAAAGAGATTTAAACTAAGCCAAGATATTTACAAAGATTTCACAGTTTCACTGTTTTCTCAAAGGATTGTACCCTGCTCCTATACAGCATGATGGTTTGCTTTACGTGATTTCTTACTGCTCAGTTGTTATTTACCTTTATTACTCACTGAGTTGGAGTCACTTTACTCAGTTGTTATTTACCTTTATTACTCACTGAGTTGGAGTCACTTTACTCCCTGCACCTCGCGTGCAGATGCAGGTATTTGTTCACCCGGTAGCGGGTTTTGAGCTGATTAGAGATTATGCTATCGAAGTTGAGCGAGGTGACCGCCAGCGTTCGCGGCACCGCATTTCTTCCTTTTATTTATAAATCCTATTTTGTATATTTCCGGCTTGTAGTTGTAACTTCACTCTAATAGATGCTCGTGACTTGTGACACCCCGGTTCGGGCTGTGTCGGGATGGTTCTACTATTATTATCTATGTTTTCGCAAATTATTGTTATTAAATCATGCTTCATAATTGCTTAAATGGTGACTTACTGCTTAAAAGAGGTGTTCTGTAT
>NW_017692188.1:0-5490 GCF_001879085.1 Nicotiana attenuata | reverse complement strand
AAACAACTGTTTCCAGAAGCAGAAGCAGAACATAGAAGCCTTGCATCAACAGTGGCAGAATTGATCTGGCTAGTTGGTTTACTAACAGAACTGGGGTTCAATATCAAACAACCTGTCAGTGTATACAGTGATAGCAAAGCAGCTATGCAGCTTGCAGCAAATCCAGTCTATCATGAACGTACCAAACATATTGAAATTGATTGTCATTTTATTAGAGAAAAAATCTTACAAAGATTGATTACAACAAAGTATATTCCTACTAGAGATCAACCAGCTGATATTCTGACTAAAGGACTAAACATGATCCAACATGAGTATCTCAATTCCAAGCTTGGAACTTTAAACATCTTTGCAGTTCCTAGCTTGAGGGGGAGTGTTGAGAAAGGAATCACATAAGGGCAGTTTGGTATTTTCCTCTATTAGTCTCCACCAATAAGAATAAAGAAGGTGGTTAAGTTAGTTAAACATGTGTCTATTATATATACACACACATGTAATATTCTTTTTCAATTTTTAATATGAAATGAATAGCTGAAGCTATCTTCTTCTTCCTCATTCTATCTCCTTTCTCATTTCTCTCTCGTCTATCTTCATCTTCTGCTTCTACATACAATTTCATGGTATCAGAGCATAGCTAGTAATTTCTAGCGTGTGGTTCATTCCTGAATCAATTAAGTCAATTGTTTACTCTGTCCTTTGTTCACGGTTGAATCTTGAGCTTCTTGGTCAACAATGGCGATTCCATCAAATCAAACAGATGAGACACATGCAACAACTCCAGTTCCTTCAGCTCCAGTGTTAGGGGTGAATCAAATGTCTGGGATAGATTACAATCACCCGCTATTTCTATCACCAGCAGACGTCAGTGGCATTCAAATTATCTCGTTTCAACTGACAGGTATTGAAAACTACTCAATTTGGTTTAGATCAATGAGGGTAGCTCTATTGGGGAGGAACAAATTGGGGTTGGTAGATGGCTTTTGTACTAAAGATAAATTCCTAGAAATATTGGGGAATCATTGGGAAAGAGTTAATGCAATAGTTCTTTCTTGGATAATGAATTCTGTGGCTAGTGGATTGCTAGGTGGAATTATGTATGCTTCAAGTGCACAGGCTGTGTGGTATGATTTGTTTGAAAGGTTTAACAAAGTTGATGGTGCAAGATCCTTTAATCTTCACAAAGAAATTGCTACCTTATGCCAAGGAACTGCTTCTGTTTCTGTCTATTTTTCAAAGTTAAAGGATCTATGGGAAGAGTTTGAAGCATTAGTCCCATCCCCTGGTTGTGATTGTGAAAAATCGAGGGATTTTGTAATACATCTACAGAAACTAAAATTGTTTCAGTTCTTGATGGGGCTGAATGACTCATATAGTCAAGCAAGAAGTCAAATATTGTTAATGAGTCCAATGCCTACTGTGAATCAGGCATATGCTATGATAATCAGTGATGAAAGTCAAAAAACAGTAGCAGCTTCAGCAAGGTTATTAGGTGCAAATCCAACAAATATGTCTGATCAATATGAGGTGGCTATGTACTCAAGAACATGTGGTAATCAAAGGTTCAATCAGAAAGTAAGAAAAAACTATAATGTTCAGCAAACTCAAAGGCCACATCAAAGAAAATTGTAACAAGATTGTGGGATACCCCCCAAAGTTTAAACTCAGAAAGAAAGGGGGAGCTGGAAGCTACAATTCTCATAACTCAATGGCTGAAAACAATGGAAATGCAGGAAATACAAGATCTAATAATGCAGCTGCCTATAATGTTCTAAATGAGGATAATGTGCAGTACAGTCAACCTATTGGGGATATATTTGGTCAATTCTCTGGATTAATAGAAGCTGGAAATCAGTCTGTGGGGCAAAAAATAAATAGCCAACTAAACCTACAAGGTCAACTAACCAGTTGTACATTCACTAAAGAACACTATGAGTAGATTCTTCAGTTACTAAACAGCAACAATACTGGGCAAAATTCTAGTGAAAATATAGCAGGTACATCTAAGTACTTTAAAGAATGGATAATAGATACTGGTGCTACCAATCATATGGTAGCAGATCTAGATTTATTGGATAAATCTACTATAGTGCAAACTCAGTATCCAAAAAGAGTTTTCATGCCTAATGGGGATGTAACTCAAGTTACTCACACTGGAGCCAGTACAATATCAAGTAGAAACACAATAACTAATGTGTTCTATATCCCTCAGTTCAAATTTAATCTCCTTTCAGTATCTAAACTGACAAAAGAGTTGAGGAGCTTAGTAGCTTTCTTTCCTGATTTTTGTATTTTTCAGGAGCTCTTCACTGGGAAGGTGAAAGCGATTGGTAGAGAAAATGATGGTCTGTACATTTTAAGAAGTCAAGCAGAAGGAAAGAGTTCTAGTGAAATCACTCTAGCAGCTACTGAAGGTGCCAGTACATATGAGATCAAATCAACAGAAGATATAGAGTTGTGGCACAAAAGATTTGGACATGTATCAGCAAATGTTCTTTGGAATTTACTGCCTATTACTATAGATGTTATAGCAGAAAGAATAAATAGATGTGTTGTATGCCCATGTGCAAAACAAACAAGGCAGCCCTTTCCTACTAGTTGCATTAAGTCTACTGCTGTTTTTGATTTGATACATGTAGACCTTTGGGGACCTTATAAAGTGCCTACATTTGATGGCAACAAGTATTTTCTAACTGTGGTAGATGATTTCTCCAGAAATACATGGCTATTTTTACTCAAACTTAAGTCTGGTGTATGCACTGTTCTTCAACAATTCATAGTGTTTGTCAAGACTCAGTTCAACAAAACAATTAAAGTCATTAGAAGTGACAATGGTACTGAATTTGTCAATTCAACCTGCAACAACTTATTTACTAATCTTGGAATAGTTCATCAGACTACTTGTGCATACACACCACAACAGAATGGTGTTGCTGAAAGAAAACATAGACATCTTTTAGAAGTCGCACGAGCAATTAGGTTTCAAGGACATATACCTATAAAGTTCTGGGGATATTATGTTTTAGCTGCAGCCTATTTGATTAATAGAATGCCAAGTTCTATCTTGAATTACAGGTCACCATATGAGAAATTATATGGAAAGAAACCTTCTCCGAAGCATATCAGGGTTCTAGGATGCCTATGTTTTGCAAAGACAGTACAAGAACAAGACAAATTAATGTCAAGATCCAAGGTAGCTATACATATGGGGTATGCAACTTCTCAAAAAGGATATTTACTCTATGATTTGAATAACAAAACCTTTTTTGTTAACAGAGATGTCATCTTTAAAGAAGATGTGTTTCCATTCAAAAACCTCAGTCAAAGACAAAGTCTACCTATGTTCACAAACAACAGTCTTCAATCAATACCTGATGATATTTCAGGACAATTCAACTTTGGGAATCATAATACTTTTCAAACAGATGAAGCTGAGAATACTGACTTTCAAATAAGTCAAGCTGAAGGCATACACAACACAGAAGATCCAAATCAGCAAAACTCAAGCTCATCAGTTGAACCTACACAACAATGCACTACTTCTGAAGCCTTACAACAATACACATCAACTGAGGTAATTACTAATGCCTCACCTTCAGATGTCATTAATCTACAACAAACTGATTTTGTGAGAAAATCAAGTAGAGACAAGAGACCACCTCTTTGGATGAAAGATTTTGTTTCCTTAAATATCCATCAAGATAAGCCTTATGCATTATCTAAGTTCATATCATATGACAATGTCTCTCCTACCTATCAGTCATTTATTGCTGCTTCATCATCTATTTCTGAACCTACAAACTATCATGAAGCAATCAAGGATCCTAGATGGATAGAGGCTATGAAGACTGAGATTGAAGCCTTACAAAACAATCACACTTGGGATATAGTTACATTGCCTAAAGGAAAATCTCCTATAGGATGCAAGTGGATTTACAAAATAAAATACAAGGCTACAGGAGAAATAGAAAGATTCAAAGTAAGGTTGGTTGCAAAAGGATTTAGTCAAAAGGAAGGAATAGATTACCAAGAAACTTTCTCTCCAGTAGTAAAAATAAAAACTGTGAGAACTGTGTTAGCAATTGCTGCCACTAAACAGTGGCATATACATCAAATGGATGTATATAATGCATTCCTTCAAGGGGACTTACATGATGAAATATATATGGAGTTGCCTCAAGGATTTAACAGTCAGGGGGAGACAAGACCAGTGTGTAGACTGATTAAATCCTTGTATGCTTAAAACAAGCACCAAGGCAATGGAATGCAAAGCTCACTGAGGCTTTATTAAAAGCTCAATTCATCCAAAGTCAATATGACCACTCCTTGTTTTTCAAGAAAACTTCAGAAGGTATCACTATAGTGTTAGTATATGTGGATGACATGCTCATTACTGGAGACAGTTTAAAATTAATAGAAGAAACTAAGACTGGCTTACAACAGGTTTTCAAATTGAAAGACTTGGGTGAACTTAAATATTTTCTAGGCATTAAGTTTGCAAGGTCCAGTCAAGGAATTCTAATGCATCAAAGGAAATACACATTAGAATTGATTTCAGAAACAGGTCTGGGAGCAGCCAAACCTGCTATAACTCCTCTTGATTTCAATATGAAGCTAACAATAAAGGAGTATGATATATATGCAAACAAAGGCAAAGAAGTGACTGATGAAGATGAAGAACTATCAGATCTGAATCCATATCAAAAGTTAATTGGCAAATTGCTATATTTAACAATGACTCGACCAGACATTGCATTCAGTGTCAAACATTGAGTCAATTCCTACAGAAGCCAAAAAGATCTCATATGGAAGCAGCACTCAGAATTTTGAGGTATCTAAAACAACAACCGGGACAAGGAATTGTATTATCTAGTAAGAACAATACTGAAATTACAGCCTACTGTGATGCAGACTGGGCAACTTGTGCTCATTCTAGGAAGTCTGTTTCTGGTTATTTGATTAAGCTTGGTGAGTCTTTAGTTTCTTGGAAATCAAAGAAACAAACAACTGTTTCCAGAAGCAGAAGCAGAACATAGAAGCCTTGCATCAACAGTGGCAGAATTGATCTGGCTAGTTGGTTTACTAACAGAACTGGGGTTCAATATCAAACAACCTGTCAGTGTATACAGTGATAGCAAAGCAGCTATGCAGCTTGCAGCAAATCCAGTCTATCATGAACGTACCAAACATATTGAAATTGATTGTCATTTTATTAGAGAAAAAATCTTACAAAGATTGATTACAACAAAGTATATTCCTACTAGAGATCAACCAGCTGATATTCTGACTAAAGGACTAAACATGATCCAACATGAGTATCTCAATTCCAAGCTTGGAACTTTAAACATCTTTGCAGTTCCTAGCTTGAGGGGGGAGTGTTGAGAAAGGAATCACATAAGGGCAGTTTGGTATTTTCCTCTATTAGTCTCCACCAATAAGAATAAAGAAGGTGGTTAAGTTAGTTAAACATGTGTCTATTATATATACACACAC
>NW_017692187.1:4370-5490 GCF_001879085.1 Nicotiana attenuata | reverse complement strand
AGATTAATATCGGGCAACGAACATTACCCGGTTAACTAATAAGTGGATAAATTTAATAAAAAAATCACCTCCTAAAAGGTACGTGGCAGCCCCCTTTCTTTATCAAAGTGATTCATCAATCACCTTTAATAGGTGACACAAACTTAATTTAGAAGTCTTATATGGTGAACATTATCAAATCATAATGAGGAAGACAAAACATTTCACTTAAAGAAAATCAAAGGCCAACATTCTGAAGGCTAACGTGAAGATCAGAAGCAACACTTTGGCATTTATGCCAAGAAACATTTCAATTTATCCAAAGCTCCCTAGGTTCATCACAATTCTGCCGTGGATTTTAAATCCAAGAACTTGGAACCAAAGTGTTAATATAGTTAGGTATTTTAATGTATTGCATAAGGTCGTTAGGAAGGTGGTTTAAAGTTGAACGAATTAAAATAGCCCTTCCTGCTTTTTATAAGAAATTTATTTTCCACCCTGCCAATTTACTTTTAAAATTTTCGATTAAGAATCGGTAATCCCTGTTTGCAGGCTTTGTAATAAAAATAGGAAATCCTAAGTATTTCCCAAAAGTGTTTCCTTCAGTCATGTGGAAGATTTGTAGTATAGTTGATCTTATATTGGGTGAGCAATTTTTGGAGAAAAAAATTTTGGATTTAGCAAAATTGATAGTTTGTCTAGAGTGATACGTAAATTGAGCAATAGTATTAATAATAGATTGACAGGATTTAGCTGTAATTTTGGAGGTGAGAATAATATCATCAGCAAAAAACAAATGGGATAACTGAGGACCTTTTTTCCCAATTGAAAGTGGTATCCAAGCATGATAAACTACTGATGAATTTATTTTTCTCAAAAGCATTTCCAAGCATAGAATAAATAGATAAGGTGATAAAGGGTCTCCCTGTCTAATGCCTCTTATGGGTGTAAAATAGTCTGTAGGGTTGCCATTAATCAGAATTGAGGTAGTAGCAGTGGTTATATATGACATAATTAGTTTGGTAAAACTGGGAGGTAAATTTAGGGTAATTAATGTATTATGTATAAAAGACCATTCTAATTTGTCAAAAGCTTTTTCAAGGTCCGACTTTAGAAGCATGTTTAAATTATTACCCTTCAT
>NW_017692187.1:0-627 GCF_001879085.1 Nicotiana attenuata | reverse complement strand
CAGGATTTGTATTCATTGAAGCTTTGCAGTTGTAAATAAGACTCCCAATTTGTGAAACAGATAAGTCCTCTGTTTCGAATGGCCAAGTCGGTGAACCCATTGTCAATCGGTGCCAGTTCCCAACTACTATCATCTATTGAAGTAGAACCAGATGCACTTCTATATATTACACCCAAATATATCAATAATCAATCAATCAGTTGCTATATCAATTCCAATCTAGTTGGTACAACATAAAAATGAATGTTTTTGTAGGACGTGACTCAACACTTTTCTACAATTACTTTCCGTCTTATTTTATACTACATGTTATTATAATCATAAATATATTGATGTCACTGATATGTTTAATATCATAAATTCTAAAGATAGTTTTTAGTATGTGTGAAAAATCACTGTATAAAACTTCCTATCTAGTGAAATACCATAGTATAAAATGAAATGAAAGAAGTGGAGTATGTTATTCAAGATGCAAACCTGGAATAAGCACCAGAATCAAAGAGGAACTTGGTCTGGTCTTGAGAACGGCCATTGCTCGCCGGTTTACCTGAAAATAAGCAATGCAAGCGTATATTTTGCTGAAATTTAAATATGATGCAAGTTCCCGTCGGACTATGAATGTTGTCT
>NW_017692186.1:5191-5490 GCF_001879085.1 Nicotiana attenuata | reverse complement strand
GTAAAGTTATGCCGTTTTAAGGCTTAAAACTTTCGCACCCAAAGCGGCAGGAGGAAAGGTATTAAGAGAATTTAGAGTGCAAGGAATGTCGGATGCGATCATACTAGCACTAACGCACCGGATCCCATCAGAACTCCGAAGTTAAGCGTGCTTGGGCGAGAGTAGTACTAGGATGGGTGACCCCCTGGGACATCCCTCTTTTTGAAAAACTTGTACTCCTTTGAAACTTTCTTTTAATACTATCGTACGGTTTAAGATCTAATAAACGTTAGCAAATGAGTTTTACGCGCTTAGACGAT
>NW_017692186.1:0-318 GCF_001879085.1 Nicotiana attenuata | reverse complement strand
AAAGTTAAGAAGTTGAAGTATGTAATCTAAGCTACACGTCGTATACCGTTGCACTTGACATGTCACTATGACTTGGCCTCGAAGGCGGCATCCGTAAGGCGTCTAGTTGCGATGTCGTCGTTCCATGCGGCCTAGTGTGACAGGCATGTCGGGCCCTCTAATTGTGATATTATCGCCGAGCGCGGCTTGTAATTATTGGTCAACGCTTTTGCCCGCGAAAAATACATAAGATCAAAAGAGGAATCGCGTAGAACGGATAAATGAGCGTAAAGTTACGTCGTTTTAAGGTTTTACAGTTTCGGACCTGGAGCGGAAGGA
>NW_017692185.1:0-5491 GCF_001879085.1 Nicotiana attenuata | reverse complement strand
CTAAAGAGAAGAAAAGAAATGAACCTGGAATTAAGAGATTGAATTAATACAACACTGAAATCGACCAAAAGGAAGCAAATAGCAGCTGAAAATCAACCCTGGAGCAGCAACGACCTCGAACTTCTCAAATGACTTCCATTTTTAAGCCAAAATCCAGAATCGAAATGAAGAAGACGGACTATAGAGATTTTCAAAAACTTTAAACAATAATCGACATGAAATGAAATAGCAGAACACTCAGTGATTTTTTTGTTTTTTTAGTATCAAAAATAACATAACCAATAAAATGAAGAAGAGAAATCTCTCAAATCCTTTTCCAAAATCCTCTCCAAAAATCCTCCGGAAACCCTTTTTAATCTTAAACAAGAACTTACCTTATATATGAAACTCAGAAAATCTCGAACCTTCTATTCCCTCTTTCCCAAGAAATCCCCCAAATTCTATCCCCAAATCGGAAAAGAACAACCCCCAATCTCGCATAGAATGAAACATGGACAAATGGAAGGCGTGGATGTGATTTCTCACATCCAACCGCTCCCATTTACCCGAAATTCATCCCAAGAGATCAAGAGCGCGTGAGAGAGGGATGAAACCGAAAATATTCTGTCAGAGACCGTTACACATATGGTGACGAGGAGAGAGAGGGGGAACGCGTGAGGCGAGGTTGGGCTCACTCGCCTGAATTTTGGCAATTTTGGGAAGGGATTTGGTTGTTTGGGGAAGAAGAACAGTGGCTGCGCTGATGGGTGTTAGAGATTAGGGTTCTGGTCTCTTTTGTGTTATAATCGGAGCGGGTCGGGTCAGCAGACGGGTTTGGGGCGTGGGTCTGGGCGTGGTTGGGCTGGGGTGAGGGTAGAGGCTAGTCTTGAACGGGTATTAGTGAAGTTTGATTGGGCTGGAGAAGTGCACCTGGCCCAAAATCTGTTCTTCATTCCTTTTCTTTTCATTCTTTTATTTCTTCTCTTCTTTTTCTCTTTTTTAAAGTAAATTAAAATAAAAATAAACATAAACTAATCCCTAATCAAATTATCCTATCAAATTAAATTAATTACTATCACTAATACTTACTGCAACTAATTAAAACTAAATTAAACGGAAAACTACCGAAATTCAAAATTAAAACAAAAAATGTAAAATAAACTATTTTTGTGATTTTCCTTTTTTAATTACTAATTAATTCCTAAAAATGCAAAGTTAAGTCCTAAATGCACATGCAACATATTTTTTGTATTTTTCATTAATTAAATAAAATAAACGTGCACAAACAAATGCAAACAATTGACAGAAAATGCCACAAAAATCCACAAAATTGCAAACCATGGGAAAAATTATTTTGCTTTGAATTTGTGGGAGTAATTCATATAGGGCAAAAATCACGTGCTCACAGCTTACCCTCTTTGCTCGGAAACATGAAGAGTTTTCGTGCAAAGATAAAGTGAGCGGATACGAGCGATTTTTGCCCGTTTGAATATTCCGTGCGAAGCATTTTTTAAAGATTTGACCGCACCCTGCTTCCGAGGTTGCCTACATATCCTTGGCTATAAAGGAATCAGGTCAGTGTAGTTCGGGAATGTCTGTAGTTGGGACTACCGTGAAGCTGTGATTTCACTGCTGCTGCTACTCCTTACTGTACCCCCTTATTACACCATGTCAAAATCAAAAGAAACTAGACTAGACTATGATCTATGCATTACAAAAAATCCTATCTATATCTTCAAACTTGCTCTCGTATTTCTTGTCGCCTTGTTGTATTGTATTCTCCCCAGCGACATCCTTTTGTTGCTGCCTTGAATTGTGATCTGAGATGTTTTGCCCTTTCTCCAGGTGGCTGCATGACTGCTGACTACACTTTGAGATGTTTTCCTTTCTCCGGGTGATGCTTGACCGCTGAACTCGAATGTATTCCCTGCTCTCCAGGCGGGTTCCTGATTGCTGTATTGAACGGTATTCCTCTGTTCTTCAGGCGGGCTCCTGATTGTTGAAAATTAAAATGTATGCCTCTATTCTCCAGGTGGGATCCTGACTGCTGAAACATAAAATGTGTGCCTCTGTTCTCCAGGCGGGCTCCTGACTTCAACAAAATAGACAAAAACAAAGAAAATCTCTTGCCCCAGTTTGGTGACTGGGCATCATATTACCAGATATTAATAAGAATTTGAAAACTAAAACTTGAATTGTAATACCTCTGTTCTCCAGGCGGGCTCCTGACTGCTGAAACTTGAANATTTATTTTCTATAATTGATTAAACCCTAAATTAAATCCTAAATTGATCTAATCAAACTAATTATCTACTAAGATAGTTAATTACTCCTAAGTTAAAAGAAGAAATTACTAATTTAATACTAAAAGACTAAAAATGCAAAAATATACCAATTTTTAATTTTCAATTTTAATAAAGCAAATAATTGACTAATTAACCTTAAAAATATAAAAATGACCTAAATGCAATGCATGGTATTTTTGGGCATTTCATGATTTTTAATAAAAATAAACGTACACAGAAAATGCAAATAACTAGCACAAATTTCCACAAAAATCCTATAAAATTGCAAAATGGAGAAAAAAAATTATTTTTTGTTGAATTTATGGGAATAATTCACATAGGGCAAAAATCACGTGCTCACAGCTGCCCCTCTTTGCTCAGAAACACGAAAAATTTTTGTGCAAAGATAAGTGAGCGGATACGAGCGATTTTTGCCCGTTTGAATATTCCGTGCGAAGCATTTTTGAAAGATTTGACCGCACCCTGCTTCCGAGGTTGCCTACATATCCTTGGCTATAAAGGAATCAGGTCAGTGTAGTTCGGGAATGTCTGGTAGCTGGGACTACCGTGAAGCTGTGATTTCACTGCTGCTGCTACTCCTTACTGTACCCCCTTATTACACCATGTCAAAATCAAAAGAAACTAGACTAGACTATGATCTATGCATTACAAAAAATCCTATCTATGTCTTCAAACTTGCTCTTGTGTTGCCTTGCAGCATTGTTGACTTGTATTCTTCCGGTGAAATTCCTTTGTTACCGACTTGACTTATAATCTGAGATGTTTTCCCTTTCTCCAGGGGGACGCCTGATTGCTGAACTCGAATTGTACTTTGAGATGCTTTCCCTTTCTTCAGGTGGACGTCTGACTGCTAAACTATATTTTGAGATGTTGCCCCTTTCTCCAGGTGGACACCTGACTGCTGAACTTGAATTGTATTCCTTTGCTCTCCAGGCGGGCTCCTGACTGCTGAACTTGAGATGTATTCCCGTGCTCTCCAGGTGGGCTCCTCACTGCTAAACTTGAATGTATTCACATGCTCTCCAGGCGGGCTCCTGACTGCTAAACTTGAAATGTATTCCTCTGTTCTCCAGGCGGGCTCCTGACTTCAACAAAAATGGACAAAAACAAAGAAAATCTTCTGCCCCAGTTTGGTGGCTGGGCATCATACTACCTGATAAGAATTTGAAAGCTAAAAATTGAATTGTACTACCTCTGTTATTCAGGCGGGGTCATGACTGCTAAAACATGAATGTATTCCCTTGTTCTCCAGGTGGGCTCCTGACTGCAACAAAATAGACAGACAAAGAAAATCTTCTGCCCCAGTTTGGTAGTTGGGTACGGCATATTATCAAATATTAAAAATTGAGAGCTAAAATTGAATTGTACTTCCCTTGTTTTCCAGGTGGGTGCCTGACTGCGGAAACTGGAAAGTATTCCCTTGTTCTCCAGGTGGGCTCCTGACTTCAACAAAACAGACAAACAAAGAAAACTTTCTGCCCCAGTTTGATGTCTGGGCGCGTTATGTTACCAAATACTAAAAACTATGAAAGATAAAATTTGCATTGTACTTCCCTTCTTTCTTTCTTTTTTTTTTTTATAAATTATTATCCTAGGAGAAAATTCATCGGACTAGGTTTTCTACCTCAGGAGAAAGATTCATCAGACTAAGATTTTGATCCTAGGAGAAAGTTCAACAGCCTAGGTTTTCTATCTTAGGAGAAAGATTCATCAGACTAAGATTTAGATCCTAGGAGAAAAATTCATCAGACTAGGTCTTCTATCTTATTATCTTAGGAGAAAGTTTCATCTGACTAAGATTTTGATCCTAGGAGAAGGTTCATCAGACTAGGTTTTCTATCTTAGGAGAAAGATTCATCAGACTAAGATTTAGATCCTAGGAGAAAGTTCATCAGACTAGGTATTCTATCTTATTATCTTAGGAGAAAGTTTTATCTGACTAAGATTTTGATCCTAGGAGAAAGTTCATCAAACTAGGACGATGTTATCTTAGGAGGAAAATTCATCAGACTAAGATTTTGATCCTAGGAGAAAATTCATCAGACTAGGTCTTCTATCTTAGGAGAAAGATTCATCAGACTAAGATTTTGATCCTAGGAGAAAGTTCATGGTTTTCTATCTTGGGAGAAAAATTCATCAGACTAAGATTTCTATCCTAGGAGAAAGTTCATCAGACTAGGTCTTTTTTTTTGTTATCTTAGGAGGAAAATTCATCAGACTAAGATTTTGATCCTAGGAGAAAATTCATCAGACTAGGTCTTCTATCTTAGGAGAAAGATTCATCAGACTAAGATTTTGATCCTAGGAGAAAGTTCATCAGACTAGGTCACTATTTTTTGTTATCTTAGGAGAAAGATTCATCAGACTAAGATTTTTATCCTAGGAGAAAATTCGTCAGGCTAGGTTTTCTATCTTAGGAGAAAGATTCATCAGACTAAGATTTAGATCCTAGGAGAAAGTTCATCAGACTAGGTTTTCTATCTTAGGAGAAAAATTCATCAGACTAAGATTTGATCCTAGGAGAAAATTCATCAGACTAGGTTTCTATTTGGAGGAAAATCCATCAGACTAGGACTTTTTATCCTAGGAGGAAAAAATGTGAAAAGCAATGGCAGCATTTTATGCACGCTAACAAGACAGGCAAGGGCGAAGATTTGAGAAACTTCCCTTTTGTCGGCTTTCCTCTTCTTCCTTTTCTTTTTCTTTCTTTTCTTTTTTTTCTTATTGTTGAACCAACTTTCTTGCACTGCTTTGTTGTTTCAAACAAGAAACTTGTGAGTTTAAAATGTGGTGGTTAGTTTGTGGCCTTGAACTTTGGAGGCGGCTGCTTCCTCATTTGCCAAGATGACTGATTTTCAGACTAGGTTTTTTTTTTTGTTATCTTAGGAGGAAAATTCATCAGACTAAGATTTCTATCCTAGGAGAAAGTTCATCAGACTAGGTCTTTTTTTTTTGTTATCTTAGGAGGAAAATTCATCAGACTAAGATTTTGATCCTAGGAGAAAATTCATCAGACTAGGTCTTCTATCTTAGGAGAAAGATTCATGAGACTAAGATTTTGATCCTAGGAGAAAGTTCATCAGACTAGGTCACTATTTTTGTTATCTTAGGAGAAAGATTCATCAGACTAAGACATTTATCCTAGGAGAAGATTCATCAGACTAGGTTGTCTATCTTAGGAGAACAATTCATCAGACTAAGATTGT
>NW_017692184.1:4899-5491 GCF_001879085.1 Nicotiana attenuata | reverse complement strand
GGTCCTTTAGTATGGAGAGCAGTGGCTTGTTTGAGATATCTTTCTACCAAAGCCACTGTTGATTTCACCTTTTCTCACCTTATCTATTTATACCATCCTAATTTAATACGTCATGGAGTTTTTACCTTAACTGCGAGAAGCAAGAAGGTTTTGGTAAGCACAGAAGATGACAATGATCGTGGATGGTATGCCCGTTACGTTGCTGTGCGTACGATGGATTTACTTGGTGAAACAAATATTCCCTTCCCTGAGAAGTGGAATTTTGCAAGTAAGTTTTTTTTTTTTTAAACCGTACCTGTTTTTGAGAATTTCGATTCTTTTTCTGACTTCGTCTCTTTTTGGTTTTTTGTAGCAACCATGGGAGATGTGGAACCTGTTCCCAACTTTCGTGGTTGGGTAGATTTAATTTTGAAGATTGCTCCTAAGGAGCAAAGAACTTGGAAATCAATTTCTGCTTTACATGGCTGGAAAGTTAAACGCATGGTATCGCCTTTTACTTACACTTTCTTTTGTTCACATAAGTATTTTTCCTTTAATATTGATTGTGTATCTTCTTTAATTCAGGATTGGTTAACAAAGGAAATGACAGCTG
>NW_017692184.1:0-627 GCF_001879085.1 Nicotiana attenuata | reverse complement strand
AATCAATGCGTATGACAATATTGACGTCTCAATTGTCTTTTCCATTTAATGTTCTGTCCATGTGTCACCTTTTGATTGATTCTGCTATTTTGCACCCTTTTTCAAGGCTTCGTTACTCCCACTATTCACGAAGTGATAGTTGCCTTTATTATAGGCTTTCCATTATTACTCTTCTAAGTTTGACGGTTGCCATCATATACATACTTAACATTTTCTTCCTTTGTCTTCTTCTCCATAAATCTTTAGCAAACGTTTTTCTTCCTTACTTTTGCTCTCCTTCGATTCATCTTTGCTCAACAATGGCGTCTCCAAACCCTAACCCTAAAAGAGTTCCAATTTTAGACAAATTCCCCAATGCTACTGTTAGACATAGAAGAGACAGAGGAGGCAGACTTCGTACAGGGTTAGAATCTACTCGAGGCGGCTCTTCTGGTTCTTCTTCTAGGAGTTCTATTTTGAAAACTCCTTCTTCTAAAGGTAAAGAAATTCCTGATTCTTCTCGAGAACCTTTAGTTGATGAAATCGTACCAAATGATTTATCTTTTGTAAGTGATAGACAATCTCTTCAAAAGCAAGTTGCTGGTTTAGAAAAAAACTGATACTTATCCTACATTAGTGACCGAACTT
>NW_017692183.1:4688-5491 GCF_001879085.1 Nicotiana attenuata | reverse complement strand
TCGATTTTTTTTTTCTCGTTTTTTTTTCAAATATTTTTTTTTTTTTTTTACATAAAATCTACTACACTAAGAAAGAACTACAACTAACCTAGGATAGCACAAAAAATTATCCAGACAATCTCCTCACCCCACACTTAAAATTATGCAATGTCCCCAATGCACAAATAAAACAAAAATAACAAGGGTGAACAAGAACTCTCTGAAAGGCCAAAGGCCGAAGCAATAGCAGCTCACGGGATAATCAGACTTCTCCCAAGGATGGTTCTTTGTGTGGGTACCTCACACTTAGTTTCAACCACCTACACGCTTTTGCACATGCCTATTGGCTTTGACTCTATGCTCCTACTCCTACAAAACACAAAAATAATACTACAAAATAATGAAAATAAATTAAACAAACAAAAATAAAAGAAAGCAGTAAAGCTGGTTGCCTCCCAACAAGCGCCTCATTTAACGTCGTGGCACGACGTAAATCACTTTTTGCCTCCACCTTGAACTTATGAATTGTACCCCTAACATGGCATCCAGTCTGCGGCTATGCTCCAGTGGTGGGGCTACAATGATAACCAGGCCAAGTAATAATTTTTTCACTCTGCACTTCTTGGCCTTTAGATGAGGAATGTAATTTTGGCTTTTTGGCACAACAAATTCAAGAATATAGGCACTCTCATCCTCAGTCTTTGACTCCCTAATAGGCTCAGATGACTCGATTACTATCTTAGTATCTAAACACAATGTGGAAAAATGATTGGAATGAGGTCTAATGCGCCCTAACTCATGAATTTTACTACTATTTGCATCCC
>NW_017692183.1:0-888 GCF_001879085.1 Nicotiana attenuata | reverse complement strand
TTTCTTCCTTTTATTGGTTCCACTCAAAAGCCACCCCACGCTTAGTTCCTTCTTACTTCTTTTAGCGTTCAGCTCACAATTAAAAGTGCTTTAAGAGGAAAAGGGATCAAAACAATATCAATTAAGAATAAAAAGGGTATAGGCTTGTAATGTGGGTGCCAAATAAAAGTCTACAGGCTCAAAAGGGTTAACTAGGGATAGATTTTATTTGTGATAAGCAATAAGCTCAAAAGATCAAAGAAAGCCTAAAATCATTTTTCAAACCGAGCATCACCTTAAATTTCGCTTCAACTCACATACCGGGCAAGTTCTATACACAAGTACAATACATAGACTACACAAAAACCTCACCACACATGGCACATGACTCACTAAGAGCGGTCTCAATCCGACTCTCAAACATATGCAAGTATTCACGGAGCTACGAGATATTAAGCATTAAGTACAAAGTGAACATAGGTCAAGAAAATGAGACATAGGCGCCACAAAACATGCTATCCAAGTAAGCAAGGCATCATCAATAAATTCAAATCATAGGGAAGATACTACACATGCCAAAGCCTAAATATGCTACTATCAAACAAGTCAAGGGCGCCTAGGTTTATCTCATCTTTCTTCCTCCAATTTTCCCTAAATTCTATCTACTCTAAAAAAAACTACCCGGTTCAAATTACATCCCATGGAAAAGTACCGATGCACAAAGAAAAACCACAGGGGATTATTACTACCTAAAGAAAGCTAAAAGACATATTTTTGAATTTTTGTTTAGACTTTAATCCCTCAAGAAAAGTGTCCACAAAATCCATCGTCGGGAAAAGTCCAAATTTTCTCGATTTTTTTTTCTCGTTTTTTTCTCAAATATTTTTTTTTTTACTTTATAAATACTAC
>NW_017692182.1:5138-5492 GCF_001879085.1 Nicotiana attenuata | reverse complement strand
TGTCTAAAAATCCCAACTCAGGGATTGGAGCCCTAATGTTGGTAAAAAGGCGACTAGGGAATGGAGGCCTTATGTCTAAAAATCTCAACTCAGGGATTAGAGCCCAAATGTTGGTAAAAGGCGACTAGGGAATGGAGGTCCTATGTCTTAAATCTCAACTGAGGGATTGGAACCCTAATGTTGGTAAAAAGGCAACAAGGGAATGGAGGCCCTATGTCTAAAATATCAACTCAGGGATTGGAGCCCAAATGTTGGAAAAAGACGACTAGGGAATGGAGGCCCTATGTCTAAAAATCTCAACTAAGGGATTGGAGCCCTAATGTTGGTAAAAAAGGCGACTAGGGAATGGAGGCC
>NW_017692182.1:0-535 GCF_001879085.1 Nicotiana attenuata | reverse complement strand
GCGACTAGGGAATGGAGGCCCTATGTCTAAAAACTCAACTCAGGGATTGGAGCCCTAATGTTGGTAAAAAAAAAAAAGCGACTAGGGAATGGAGGCCCTATGTCTAATAACTCAACTCAGGGATTGGAGCCCTAATGTTGGTAAAAAAAAGGCGACTAGGGAATGGAGACCCAATGTCTAAAAGCTCAACTCAGGGATTGGAGCCCTAATGTTGTTAATAAAGCGACTAGGGAATGGAGGCCCTATGTCAAAAAACTCAACTTAGGGATTGGTGCCCTAATGTTGGTAAAAAAAAGCGACTAGGGAATGCAGGCCCTATGTCTAAAAACTCAACTCAGGGATTGGAGCCCTAAAGTTGGTAAAAAAAAAAGCGACTAGGGAATGAAGGCCCTATGTCTAAAAACTCAACTCATGGAATGAGCCCTAATGTTGGTAAAGAAGGCGACTAGGGAATAGAGGCCCTATGTCTAAAAATCTCAACTCAGGGATTGGAGCCCTAATGTTGGAAAAAGGCGACAAGGGAATGGAGGCCCTA
>NW_017692181.1:0-5492 GCF_001879085.1 Nicotiana attenuata | reverse complement strand
GTGAATAGAATACCGAGAACTATGGGCCTCCCCTAAGATCAACTCTCGAATCCCATCGACATTGGGCACACACACTCGCCCCTGCAACCTCAAAACACCATCATCATCTAAGGTCACCTTCGTGGCACCTCCACGCTGCACCGTGTCTCTCAGGACACACAAATGGGGATCATCAAACTACCGATCACAGATACGCTCCAACAATGAAGAACGAGCGACCGTGCAAGCTAACACTCTTCTAAGCTCAGAAATGTCCAACCTCACAAACCGATTGTCCAAGGCCTGAATATCCAAAGCAAGCGGATCTGGCTGACCGAAACATAAGCAAGACTACCCATGCTGGCGGACTTCCTACTCAATGCATCGGCCACCACATTGGCTCTCCCCGGGTGGTACAAAATAGTAACATCATAATCCTTCAATAGCTCCAACCACCTCCGCTGCCTCAAGTTCAACTCCTTCTGCTTGAACAAGTATTGCAGACTCTTGTGATCAGTGTACACCTCACATGTCACACCATATAAGTGATGCCTCCAAATCTTCAAAGCATGAACAATGGCTGCCAACTCTAGATCATGGACCGGATAATTCTTCTCGTGGATCTTCAATTGCCTCGAAGCATAAGCAATGACTCTGCCATCCTGCATCAATACCACACCAAGCCCAATACGGGAAGCATCACAATTAACTGTATGAGGCCCTGATCCTGTGGGCAAAACCAATATCGGTGCCGTAGTCAGAGCTGTCTTGAGCTTCTGAAAGCTCGCCTCACACTCATCTGACCACCTGAACTGGGCACCCTTCTGGGTCAATCTGGTCATCGGGGCTGCTATGGATGAAAATCCCTCCACGAACCGACGGTAATAACCTGCTAACCCCAAGAAACTCCGAATCTCAGTAGCTGATGCTGGTCGAGGCCAGTTCTTGACTGCCTCAATCTTCTTCGGATCCACCTGAATACCCTCTGCTGATACGACATGACCGAGAAATGCAACCGAACTCAACCAGAACTCGCACTTCGAGAACTTAGCATATAACTGACTATCCTTCAGAGTCTGAAGAACCACTCTAAGGTGCTGCTCGTGCTCCTCCTAGCTGCGGGAGTACACCAAAATATCATCAATAAAGAGTATCATGAACAGGTCCAAGTAAGGTCTGAACACTCGGTTCATCAACTCTATAAATGCGGCTGGGGCACTGATCAACCCAAATGACATGACCAAAAACTCATAATGCCCGTACCGAGTGCGGAATGCTGTCTTAGGGATATCAGACGCCCTAATCCTCAGCTAATGGTAGCCAGATCTCAAGTCTATCTTTGAAAACACCTTTGCACCTTGAAGCTGGTCAAACAAATCATCAATCCTCGGTAGTGGATACTTGTTCTTTATCGTCACCTTGTTCAATTCCCGGTAGTCAATGCACATCCTCATCGATCCATCCTTTTTCTTCACAAATAACACTGGCGCACCCTTCTCTAGCAAATCTTGCAACTGGTCCTTTAACTCCTTCAACTCTGGCGGGGCCATGCGATACGGCGGAATAGAAATAGGCTGCGTGCCTGGGGCCAGATCAATACAGAAATCAATATCCCTGTCGGGCGGCATACCCGGCAGGTCTGAAGGGAAAACCTCGGGAAACTCCCGAACAATAGGAACAGAGTCAATAGAAGGAACCTCTGTGCTGGAATCGCGAACATATGCCAGATAAGCTAAACACCCCTTCTCGACCATGCGTCGAGCCTTCACATATGAAATAACACTGCGGGTGGCATGACCTGGGGTCCCTCTCCACTCCAATCGGGGCAAATCTGGCAAAGCCAAGGTCACGTTCTTGGCGTGACAATCTAAGATAGCATGATACGGGGACAACCAATCCATCCCTAATATAACGTCGAAATCCACCATGTCTAAAAGCAATAAATCAACACGGGTCTCAAGACCTTCAAACACTACTACACAGGAACGATGAACTCGGTCGACCACTATAGAATCACCCACCGGTGTAGATACTTAAACAGGGATACCCAAAGCATCACTAGGCATAGCCAGGTAGGGTGCAAAATAAGACGACACATATGAATACGTAGACCTAGGGTCAAATAGCACTGAAGCATCCCTATCACAGACCAGAATAGTACTTGTAATAACAGCATCTGAAGATTCAGTCTCTGGCCTGGCTGGCAAAGCATAACACCGGGGCTGGGCCCCACCTCCCTGAACCATGTCTTTGGGATGATTTGCTACTGGCTGACCCCTACCTCTGCCGGTCCGAGCTCCACCTCTACGGTCTCTACCTCCACCTCTATGATCCCTACCCCCGCCTCTAGCTGGCTGGGCAAGCTGTGGATCACCTGGTGCCTGAACCATGGGGCGAGGACCCTGCTGTTGAGAGCTACCCGAGGCTCGAGGGCAAAATCTGACAATGTGACTCGGGTCACCACAACCATAACAAGCCCTCGGCTGCTGAGACTGCTGGCCCTGACGACCTGTATGTCCTCCCCAGAAACTCTAAAGTGGCGGTGCACTGATGAGCTGCTGATCAGAATAATGCTGCTGAGAACCACCACCGCCTGGAGTACCATGAGAAACCTGGAGTGTTGACTGAAAGGGTCTCGGTGAATGGCCTCTACCATAAGAATCCCTACCTCCAAACGAGGTACCACTGAACCTGCCAGAATGACGAGGCCTCTTATCCGACACCTGACCACCTCCTCGTGCAAGATCCATCTCCACTCTACGGGCCACATTGGCCGCCTCCTGAAAAGAAATCTCACTACCAGCTCCCATAGCCATCTGGAGACGGATCGGCTGAATCAATCCATCAATAAACCTCCGCACCCTCTCTCACTCTGTGGGGAGTATAACAATAGCATGGCGTGCCAAATCAATGAACCGCGTCTCATACTGGGTGACTGTCATGGAGCCCTGCTGGAGGCGCTCGAACTGCCTGCGAAGAGCCTCTCGCTGAGTAACTGGGAGAAACTTCTCCAAAAACAACTCTGCAAACTGATCCCATGTCAATGATGGCGACCCTGCTGGTCTGGATAAACAATAGTACCTCCACCAAGTCTTGGCGGATCCTGCAAGCCGAAAGGTGGCGAAGTCCACCCCATTGGTCTCCACAATACCCATAGTCCGAAGAACCTCATGGCAGCTATATAAGAAATCCTGGGGGTCCTCTGAAGAAGCACCGCTGAATATGGTGGTGAAGAGCTTGGAGAACCTATCAAGTCTCCACAAAGCATCCGAAGACATAGCCGCTCCATTGCCGGCCTGGGTCGCAATACCTGGTTGAGCTGCCACAACGGGATGAACCACTGGAACATGAGCCTGGGGAGCTACCTGCTCCGGAGTACGTGTAGCAGGAGTCTAACCTCCTCCTCCAGCCTGAGAAGTGGCTGGTGCTACTGGAAGCAAACCCGCCCTTGTGACACTCTCCATAAAGCCTGCCAGTCTAACTAAAGCGTCCTGAAGATCTGGGGTGACTATGACCCCTCCTGGGACCTGAGCTGAGCCCACCGGAGCTGCTGGGGCTGGAACCTCCTCATCATAGTCAATATGAGGCTCCACCTCTGGGACTGCTGCCCGGGGCTAAGCTCTACCCCTGCCTCGGCCTCTGGCACGGCTTCAGCCTCTGCCCCTCGCAGGAGCTGCTGCTGGGGGCTCGGGCTGCTGCACGGTAGAAGAGGAAGCACGTGCTCTCGCCATCTGCGAAAGAACAGAGTAGAAAGACAATCAGTATTTGAGAAACAGAATCGCACGACAAGAAAGAACAAAAGTGAAACTTTTCCTAACTCCATAGCCTCTGGGGCATAAATACAGACGTCTCCGTACCGATCCCTCAGACTCTACCAACTTTGTCCGTGAGTAGCGAGACCTATGTAACCTAGAGCTCTGATACCAACTTGTCACGACCCGGATTTCCCACCATCCGGAGTCGTGATGGCGCCTACTATCGGAGCTAGGCAAGCCAAGCCTTTTAAACATTTCCTGATTTCACCTCAACAAGAACAATATAAATATAACGAGTCGTTTAAATTAAAGCGGAAGTCTTTAAAACGCAGATAACTGAAAAACCCAAAATGCGGAAGTTTAACATTTCTCTACCCAAGACTGGTGTCGCTATCTCACGAACTACTAAAGAGTAATACAAACGAGTCCGAATAGAAATACATAAGTGTCTGTCTCGGTACAATGAAAACAAACTAAAAACATAGAAAGGGACTCCGGCCTGCGAACGCCAGCTAGGCTACCTCGTAAGTCCCTGGACTGAAGTTAGCTCCCGATCAATATTCTACTGCTGTGGTCCAAAAGCTGCTCTGGTACCGTGATCTGTGCAAAAGAGCACAGAAGTGTAGCATCAGCACAACCGACCCCATGTGCTGGTAAGTGCCTGGCCTAACCCCGGCGAAGTAGTGACGAGGCTAGACAGGACTACCAAACCAACCTGTGCAGTTCAATATATATATATATGCAATAAAAGGAAAGAACAAAGAAATTAAATAGTTAAGAGGGAGGGGAGCATAATATGGGGGAAATACAGTCCGGATATAAAGTCAACAATTTAAGTAAGCAACAGGGCAATAGCAATAATTAATGAGAGCAGGAAAGTCAACAGTTGCACGGCATCAACCTTCGTGCTTTTACTCTCATCCTTACCAAAAGTAATCAAGTAAAGTGCACGGATCAACCTTCGTTCTTTCCCTCTCATACTCTCAAATCATGGCACGGAATGACCCTTCGTGCAAATATAATCAAAACATGGCACGGAATGACCCTTCGTGCAAATAAAATCAAAACATGGCACGGAATGACCCTTCGTGCAAATATAATAGAAACATGGCACGGAATGACCCTTCGTGCATTCTCTTCCCCTTACACTCTCACCCAAAGTATCACAACCAAACGGGGCGAGGGGATAAACAAAAAATAAGAAATGTCCCGGCAAGGGAATTACACAATTAACAGCTAAATCCCGGCAAGGGAGCAACAACAATACTTTCACATCCCGGCAAGGGAGATAATCAATATACTCAAACCATCCCGGCAAGGGATTAATCATATCTCTTTCTATTTCTTTCATTTCTTACTCAATAGTCTTTTTATCGTTCGAGCCAACGCTCCAAAGAATTTACAATTCATAATTAGTCCTCATACTCTTCACATTGCATAGAATTCATCATTAACATGGAAGAGTCATAACAATATCAGGATAAGTACATACAAGGACCCACGGTCATGCTAGACACCGGTGTATAGATACTCGTCCCCATGCCTATACACCATACTCAACATTTAGCAATTAGTAAACAACACTCTAATCCTATTCCCTCAAGCCAAAGTTAGATCGAACACTTATCTCGGTCCAAAGAATAGCAATCAATCCTCAAATACCGCCTTTCCTCTACAATCCGACTCCGAAACAATGATATCTAGGCATAATTAATTCAATAATATCAATAAAGACTCAATGACAACATCCCATAGCCT
>NW_017692180.1:5244-5492 GCF_001879085.1 Nicotiana attenuata | reverse complement strand
GGGGATTGGAGCCCTAATGTTGGCAAAAAGGCGACTAAGGAAAGGAGGCCCTATGTCTAAAATCTCAACTCAGGGATTGGATCCCTAATGTTGGCAAAAGGCGACTAGGGAATGGAGGCCCTATATCTAAAAAATCTACACTCAGGGATTGGAGCCCTAATGTTGGCAAAAAAGGCGACTAGGAAATGGAGGCCCTATGTCTAAAAATCTCAACTTAGGGATTGGAGCCCTAATGTTGGCAAAAAGGC
>NW_017692180.1:0-306 GCF_001879085.1 Nicotiana attenuata | reverse complement strand
TAGGGAATGGAGGCCCTATGTCTAAAATCTCAACTTAGGGTTGGAGCCCTAATGTTGGAAAAAAGGCGACTAGGGAATGGAGGCCCTGTGTCTAAAATCTCAACTTAGGGCTGGATCCCTAATGTTTGCAAAAGGCGACTAGGGAATGGAGGCCCTACGTTTACAAAATCTCAACTCAGAGATTGGAGCCCTAATTTTGGCAAAAAGTCGACTAGGGAATGGAGGCCCTATGTCTAAAATCTCAACTCAGGGATTGGAGCCCTAATGTTGGCAAAAGGCGACTAGGGAATGGAGGCCCTATATCTA
>NW_017692179.1:5101-5492 GCF_001879085.1 Nicotiana attenuata | reverse complement strand
CAGAGGCATACATTTCAAGTTTCAGCAGTCAGGAGCCCGCCTGGAGAACAGAGGCATACATTTCTTGTTTCAGCAGTCAGGAGCCCGCCTGGAGAACAGAGGTATTAATATTCAAGTTTTAGTTTTCAAATTCTTATTAATATCCGGTAATGTGATGCCCAGCCACCAAACTGGGGCAGAAAATTTTCTTTGTTTTGTCTATTTTGTCGAAGTCAGGAGCCCGCCTGGAGAACAGAGGCATACATTTCAAGTTTTAGCAGTCAGGAGCCCACCTGGAGAACAAGGGAAGTGCAATTCAATTTTAGCTTTTAATTTTTAATATTTGATAACATGCTGTACCCAGTTACCAAACTGGGGCAGAAATTTTCTTTGTTGTTTATTTTGTTGCAGT
>NW_017692179.1:0-260 GCF_001879085.1 Nicotiana attenuata | reverse complement strand
TTTTAGCAGTCAGGAGCCCGCCTGAAGAATAGAGGTATTACAATTCAAATTTTAGTTTTCAAATTCTTACTAATATCTGGTAACATGATGCCCAGCCGCCAAACTGGGGCAGATTTTTTTTTGTTTTGTCTATTTTGTCGAAGTCAGGAACCCGCCTGGAGAACAGAGGCATACATTTCAAGTTTCAGCAGTCAGGAGCCCGCCTGGAGAATAGTGGAATACATTTCAAGTTTCAGCAGTCAGGAGCCCGCCTGGAGAAC
>NW_017692178.1:4259-5492 GCF_001879085.1 Nicotiana attenuata | reverse complement strand
TTTTTTCCACATTTACGAGATACAATACTTATTAATTTAATAGCTCAGTATTAGCTAGTAACTATCTACAAATAATTAGTTATCATGGTATTGTATGGTGAATTATATGTCACTTTATTAACTTGTTGAAACTTAAAAGTAAAAGATGCTAGAGAATCATATTTAAATTGTGAATTATGTTTTTATATACATACTCTTCAAATAGAAAGCATATTAAATAAAAGGAGTATTTTAAGAAAAATATCAAATTATAATATCGAAATTCTATCAAGATTTATTACTCCTTAAGAGATACATATAAGATTTCGTATCAAATACATTACTTTTGATGTTTGAGTTGTAACGACGTTGCAACTAATTTGCATATTATGATATATGTCATACTTTTCGTATTATTCATAGTTGAATTATAAATTATAAATATTTTAAATAGATTATTTGTTATAATTTTGTAATTTTAATGTAATTTTTATAATTATTTTTTATTTTATATTATTTTAAAAATTTTAAAATTAATAAAATTTAAAGATCCGTAGGACTTACGCCCTATGTCTCAAGGCTTACACTTCGCTTCGTCGAAGGTAAAATGCCTCGCCTCACGCCCCACCTTTTAAAAGGTTGTATTTCATCCCCCAAATCCACAAACTCAATTGCCAAAGTTTAAATTCCGGAAGAACGCAACTCTAAAGTCGCCTACTATAAAGGACGAAATAGTATTTTCTATACCCGATGTGGTAAAAGAGAGACTAAATTGCTGGCAGCCATATCTCTTCCAAATTTAGGATGTAAAATATTTCTTTTCTCTATCTTTTCTTTGTTGAAGAAAGATAAGAATGAATTTTTCAAGTATAACCAAATGGATCAAATTAAGATGATTTTTAATGATTAATTGACAGTTCATACCATGTGTATTTTTTTTCCTTCGAGGAACATAATTTGGATATTAGAGGTCTTATATAAGAAAAAGTTGATAATGGTACATTTATATACCTTGAATAACACATTAAATTTTTATATAATAATTTCTTTGAAACAGAAGTAAACGCACTTTACATCGTTAAGTAATTGTATAAAGATTATTAGCTAATTCTAATCATGTGTACAAGATCATGTTATTTCAATTATATTAGAAGTTAATCAAGAGGTATATTTTTTTTGGTAATTAAACTTGATTTTATTACCAAGTTAAATATTTACAGTATACATCCTCGACTCCTGTCTATATTCCTCTGT
>NW_017692178.1:0-219 GCF_001879085.1 Nicotiana attenuata | reverse complement strand
GCACTACGTAAAACGCCTCGTGGGCTTATGTGGTGGGGTTTAGTTCCGTGAGACTTACGCCTCGGCCAGTCGGGGCTTACGCCCCAGACACGCCCAACGCCCAGCGTACTAGGCTCGCCTCATAGAACTTTATGCAATTGTATGTAACTAACCTTGTAAATCCTAAAATTTTCTTAATAAATTGTTGACTATTCAAAATTACTTTTTTCTAGATCGGAA
>NW_017692177.1:5256-5492 GCF_001879085.1 Nicotiana attenuata | reverse complement strand
AATGGAGGCCCTATGTCTAAAAATGTCAACTCAGGGATTGGATCACTAATGTTGGCCAAAAGGCGACTAGGGAATGGAGGCCCTGTGTCTAAAATCTCATCTTAGGGTTGGAGCCCAAATGTTGGCAAAAGGCGACTAGGGAATGGAGGCCCTATGTCTAAAAAATCTCAACTCAGGGATTGGATCCCTAATGTTCGCAAAAAAGCGACTAGGGAATGGAGGCCCTATGTCTAAAA
>NW_017692177.1:0-464 GCF_001879085.1 Nicotiana attenuata | reverse complement strand
AAAAAGGCGACTAGGGAATGGAGGCCCTATGTCTAAAATCTCAACTTAGGGATTGGAGCCCTAATGTTGGCAAAAAGGTGACTAGGGAATGGAGGCCCTATCTCTAAAATTTCAACTGAGGGATTGGAGCCCTAATGTTAGCAAAGGGCGACTAGGGAATGGAGGCCCTATGCCTAAAATATCTCAACCCAGGGATTGGAGCCCTAATGTTGGCAAAACGGTGACTAGGGAATGCAAGCCCTGTGTCTAAAATCTCAACTTAGAGTTGGAGCCCTAATGTTGGCAAAAGGCGACTAGGGAATGGAGCCCCTATGTCTAGAAATATCAACTCAGGGATTGGATCCCTAATGTTGGCAAAAAGGCGACTAGGGAATGGAGGCCCTATGTCTAAAATCTCAACTTAGGGATTGGAGCCCTAATGGTGGCAAAAAGGCTACAAGGGAATGGAGGCCCTATGTCTAAAT
>NW_017692176.1:4881-5492 GCF_001879085.1 Nicotiana attenuata | reverse complement strand
CTGATGCTTAATCTTGAAATGAATTCCCTAGTTATCCAGGTGGGCGCCTAGTGCTTAAACTTGAAATGACTTCCCTTGTTCTCCAGGTGGGCGCCCGATGCTTAAACTTGAAATGAATTCCTTGTTCTCCAGGTGGGCGCCTAAGGCTTAAGCTTGAAATGAATTCCCTTGTTTTCCAGGTGGGCGCCTGATGCTTGAACTGGAAATGAATTCCCTTGTTCTCCAGGTGGGCGCCTGATGCTTAATCTTGAAATGAATTCCTTGTTCTCTAGGTGGGCGCCTGATGCTTAATCTTGAAATGAATTCCCTTGTTCTCTAGGTGGGCGCTTGAGGCTTAAGCTTGAAATGAATTCCCTTGTTTTCCATGAGGGCGCCTGATGCTTAAACTTGAAATGAATTCCCTTGTTCTCTAGGTGGGCTACTGATGCTTAATCTAGTGATGAATTCCCTTGTTCTCCAGGTGGGCGCCTGACGCTTAAACTTGAAATGAATTCCCTTGCTCTCCAGGTGGGCGCCTGAGGCTTAAACTTGAAATGAATTCCCTTGTTCTCTAGGTGGGCGCCTGAGACTTAAGCTTGAAATGAATTCCCTTGTTCTCCAGGTGGGCGCCT
>NW_017692176.1:0-313 GCF_001879085.1 Nicotiana attenuata | reverse complement strand
GCTTAAACTTGAAATGAATTCCCTTGTTCTCCAGGTGGGCGCCTGATGCTTAATCTTGAAATGAATTCCCTAGTTATCCAGGTGGGCGCCTGGTGCTTAAACTTGAAATGAATTCCTTTGTTCTCCAGGTGGGTGCCTGACGCTTAATCTTGAAATAAATTCCCCATTTTTCCAGATGGGCGCCTGATGCTTAAACTTGAAATGAAATCCCCTGTTTTCCAGGGGGGCGCCTGATGCTTAAACTTGAAATGAATTCCCTTGTTCTCCAGGTGGGCGCCTGATGCTTAATCTTGAAATGAATTCCCTAGTTATC
>NW_017692175.1:5263-5492 GCF_001879085.1 Nicotiana attenuata | reverse complement strand
CAACATTAGGGCTCCAGTCCCTAAGTTGAGATTTCAGACATAGGGCCTCCATTCCCTGGGGTTGTTTTTTCCAACATTAGGGCTCCAATCCCTGAGTTGAAATTTTTAGACATAGGGCCTCCATTCCCATGTCGCCTTTTTGCCAACATTAGGGCTCCAATCACTGGTTTGAGATTTTAGACATAGGGCCTCCATTCCCTAGTCGCCTTTTTGCCACAGATCGGAAGAG
>NW_017692175.1:0-368 GCF_001879085.1 Nicotiana attenuata | reverse complement strand
AATCCCTAAGTTGAGATTTTTAGACATAGGGCCTCCATTCCCTAGTCGCCTTTTTGCCAACATTAGGGCTCCAATCCCTGAGTTGAGATTTTAGATATAGGGCCTCCATTTCCTAGTCGCATTTCTAGCCAACATTGGGGCTCCAATTCTGAGTTGAGATTATTAGTCATAGGGCCTTCATTCCCTTGTCGCCTTTTTGCCAACATTAGGGCTCCTTTCCCAGAGTTGAGATTTTAGACATAGCGCCTCCATTCCCTAGTCGCCTTTTTGCCGACATAAGGGCTCCAATCCTTGAGTTGAGATTATTAGACATAGGGCCTCCATTCCTTAGTCGCCTTTTTGCCAGCATTAGGGCTCCAATCCCTGAG
>NW_017692174.1:4806-5493 GCF_001879085.1 Nicotiana attenuata | reverse complement strand
TATAGCTTTGGATAAAGCCGGTGAAGAAGCTGAATGGCTTTGAAATTTCTTAGAAGACATTCCGTTCTGGCCAAAACCTTTGGCTCCTATTTGCATACATTGCGATAGTGAGGTTGCAATAGGACGGGCAGGTAGCGTTCTGTATAACGGAAAGTCTCGTCATATACGACGAAGACATAACACCGTTAGACAACTACTTTCTAGTGGAATTATCACTATTGATTATGTAAGATCAAAGGATAATGTGGCGGATCCGCTTACAAAAGGCTTAACTAGAGAGGGAGTTGAGAAA
The DNA here is from genome assembly GCF_001879085.1 of Nicotiana attenuata. NCBI lineage: Eukaryota > Viridiplantae > Streptophyta > Magnoliopsida > Solanales > Solanaceae > Nicotiana > Nicotiana attenuata. The sequence goes on along the minus strand of NW_017692174.1, from coordinate 5,201 downwards.
TCATCTAAGGGAATGGGACTTTGGCCGAGGACAAGTCAACATGGCGGTAACTCTACCTAGAATTTTGGATGTTCCGAGATCTAGGTTCAAGGAGCTCAAACAAAGTTGTGATTGACCGGTTCAACATTGTCAAAATAAAATCTTTGGTCCATTCTCGTGATGAAGACAATGTTCAGTAACAAGGATAGAACTTTACACGTTCTTTAATGATTACCTAAGTTTGATGAGGTATTTATCAAATAGTGTCAATCTAAAGGATTACACATTTAGGAATCACCTATGTAAGGGTGAAGTGGAAGTCGCTTCAATGAGAATTCTGTAAGGCCAATTCTCTACGCACTTATGAAACCAGGCGGTGTTCATGGCTAAAACGACACACAATGAGAACTAAAAGA
>NW_017692174.1:0-1076 GCF_001879085.1 Nicotiana attenuata | reverse complement strand
GCGCCCAAAACTGGGCTACACTGGCCCAGTCTGCGACAGAAATGCGACCGCAGAGTCAACAATGCGACAGGAATGCGGTCGCAGATTTGACACAGGATAGCATTTTCCAGCCTTTGGTAATTTGATCATAACTTTGCGTAGGAATGTCCAACTGACGAACGGTTTGAAGCGTTGGAAACTAGACTCAAAGACCTTTCATTTGATAGGTTATTAATCACATAAAACATTATACATATTTAGATTTGCTTGTTCAAAGTAGGGACTACTGAAAGATCGTTGGGAATTTTTGCCTATTATGGACTTTTCCAATTTTTCTTAGACTTTGGCTTCCTTGGACCCCAAATTACTTACCATAAGACTTATACACATATTTACCAAATCCAATGGATGCACACCATGTTAATAGCACATAAAAATATTATAATGAGCCTACGTGACACTACGAAATCCTAAAGTACTTAGCGAAAATTTCCGGGGCCTTACAGTGTGTAGACTTGTTAAGTCTCTTTATGGACTAAAACAAGCACCCAACAATGGCATGCGAAATTTTACCAAACAATGTTGTCAAATGGTTTAAGATTAATGAATGTGATAAATGTGTTTACATTAAGAACGTTCCAAATCATATAGTCATTGTTTGCTTATATGTTGATGATATGCTAATAATGAGCAAAGACATTGCCGACATTCAAGCTACTAAACGCATGCTTGCTAGTAAGTTTGATATTAAAGACTTAGGAGTTGCCGATGTAATTCTAGGAATTAAAATCCAGAGGACTCCTCAAGGTCTAGCTTTGTCTCAATCACATTACGTGAAAACGGTACTTGAAAAATTCAAACACTTGGAATTTAGAAGTGCAAGAACTCCAATTGACTTAAATCATCATCTCATAAAGAATAAAGGTGAAAGTACGTCTCAATTGGAGTATGCTCGTGTGTTGGGAAGCTTAATGTACATTATGAACTGTACACGACCTGATATAGCTTGTGCGATAAGTAAACTTAATCGATTCACAAGTAATCCCAACAGACATCACTGGGTAGCAATGAAACGAGTTCTAGGATATTTGGAATAT
>NW_017692173.1:1003-5493 GCF_001879085.1 Nicotiana attenuata | reverse complement strand
AGACTAACTAAGCTCAAAAGTTAAGGACACTTGGTCCTGAACTTACAGTTACAAGTTCAAAAGTTAAGGACATGTAGTCCTGAAGTCCTGAACTTAGAGTTCCAAGTTCAAAAGTTAAGGACATGTAGTCCTGAAGTCCTAAAGTTAAGTTCAAAAGTTAAGGGCATGAGCAGAAGGGTATTTTCGTCCGGGCAGTTAAAGTTTATTAAAGCAGTAGCTAAAGACTAAAGACATTTTAAACAGTGGCTTAAAAGTAAATACATGTGTTATTAGTGGCTAACCATGCACTTCCCCTTCCGGGTAAAAAATGAACCGTAAGGCTACGGGTCCAAGGGGCCGGGCCGGGTTACTGTTTTTTTTTTTTGTATTTTGTATAACTATCGTAATTTACATTAATATAAAGTAAAAATATAAAACAAAAAAAACAATCTTATAAAAAGAGTGTTTGAATAAAAGGATTCAAAGGCTTTAAAATCTTTATATTTGAAATTTTGAATATTTCATTAAGAATTTAAGATAATAGAATATAATGAAGATAGAAAAAAATTGCACCTATAATTTGCAAATTCTTTTTTATTTCAAACTTACAAATTAAAGTTTACATTTATGATTTAACAACAACTAAATTAACGAAAAAGGAGTAAAACTAAATTTTTATTGCATAACATTACTTTAAATTAATCTAACAAACTAAAACATTAAGCATAAATGCGTCTAATAATTTTAAAATAACACAAATTATCTCAAATCAACTTAAATACGAATTTCTGGAGGACGCTCAAGACAACTCTTCATATGTCTCCTTGAACAACCCGTGCCCACCCACTTTAGATGAAGATTTAAGACTAGACCACAGTTCTTGCACTTCACTTTGTGAACTTCTTCATTTTCTTCTACCACCTCAAAGTGTTCCGAAACATATGAGCGCACTCTAGAAGTACGGGGCATGATTTAACTTGAATTGAAAATTTGAATTTGATAAATGAGAGATGAGTGAAGAATTGAAGAAGAGTTGGGTGTATTTATAGTTTTTCAAAGGGCTAAATTAGTAATTACTACAAGTGTTATATTTTAAAAAACATTGCCCAAAAAGGACTGTTCTTGCAATCAACCCATTGGGCAACGGTCATATGACATTTAAAAAAAAAATCAGAAATCTAGCCGTTAAACCGGTCCGGGCCGGTCCGGTTAACCGGTTCTACAAAAATTTTTGTTGACCGGGTTTGACCGGTCCGGTTAACCAGATGTATTAAGGTGAACGGACCAACCCCCCTAACCCAGCCCACCCGGCCCCCTAAGTACCGGTCCGGGTTTCAACCGGTCTGGGCCGGGCCGGAAACGGGTCAACCCAGCCCGTTTGACACCCTTAATTGGTATAAACTTAGTCCCCGTTTAGCCATAGATTTTGTCAAGTTTTTCCAAAAAGTATTTGGAAAAACATTATCCAATTTTTGGCAAAATCTGTTAGTTTATAGACTTTATCCAAATTTTGGCAGATTTTGAAAACAAAATTTCCAAATTCAAAATTAGCTCTACACCAGTTTTTGACCTAAAATATTACTGTTGGATTTTTTAACAATTTTAAAATTACCCCAAACTTTTGTATTTCATTACAAAAAAAACCACCATCTATTATGACCCAACTAATCCACCAGCTAGTTACTATCATTTATTTTACTGATGGATCTTGTAATATTATTGCAATTGAAGAATTGTAGTAGCTAGTAATTGTGTTATTAGCAGTTAATATTAAAATATTAGGTTATGATTTTAGAATAGTGTATTATGTAGTTCATTATAAATTTTGTGCCAAACTTATCTACGTTTAGAACTATATATGGTTTGTGATACTGATAATAAATAGCGTTGATAAATGATGAAAAATACATGTTTTTGAGTATATTTGCATATTATTTCTTATGTGAGTTGCGGGAGATTACATGTTTATAAACACATAATATGCTCATTACATGTTTATTGTGTGTAGGAATAAATTTTGATGGAAGTTGGCAATAATTGGATGATTTGATGCAAAAAAGAGTAGAGATGCAAGACTTGGAAGCGTGCCACAATTGGTGCATTGCATGAAGGTAGGCGCGAAATGGCCTAGGAGATGAACAAAAAACAGCGAAGTATGGAGGTTGGCACTGGACCTGGAACGCGAAAGAACAAAGAAGAAAAAAGAAAAAAACTGGGAGCGTGCCAGAAGTCGCGCGTTGCACCAACTCTGGCACGCGACTCAGCATGTCCTTTTCGAATTAGGAGAGATCAAGGACGCCCCACATCAACCCTAATTGATATAAATACATCATAAAGCGTCCTTTTGAAGGGGGAGACACCATTTTAGGGTAAGACAACACCCAAGGAGGCAAGAATATGCTAGGAGCAAGGAGGAGATTCAACCACGAGTTTTCCCTTTCTTCTCCCTATTTTTCATTGTTGGTTATGACTTTAGTATTGTAGTTTACATACTATTATGGGTAGCTAATTTATTATCTAGAGTTTTGATCGAACCGTTTGGAGGATGAATTCTTGTTACGTTTTAATATAATTTTGCCTTTGGGTATACCTACTTGTTCAACTACGTGCTTATTTTAGTTAATTGAAGAGCTCTCAATTGAGTGTGCTTATTTATTATGTATTGCTTGACAAAAAGTGCATATTTAGGTTGTTGTTGAATAACGTCACTCCCAAGGTATATGAGAGATCAATACGGCGTGTTTAAAAGCGGGATTAGAGATAACGAAGCTTTGACGTGATCATAGTGAGCGGTGAAAAAGTGCGAGCTAGCGTAATTCGAGAGAATATGACTAGTACATTATTGCAGTTGCTCGAGAGAGAATTACGATAGTCGAGTGCTCATGTTCAGTAGAAATACTTAGGCGAAATTGTAGGAAACATAGCGGGAAGGATTTCGACAATTGGGGAAATCATAACTCTAGGCCTCCTTAATCTTGTCTCCAAATCTTAGAATCTTTAGTTGTTAATTTAATATTTTAATTTATTAGTTAATTAGCTAGACATAAGAATCTTAATATTTATAACTTAGGAATTGTTCGAGCTTGTATTCTTGGTGATAATAATTAGTTATAGTTAACCTTAGTTCTCTGTGGGATTCGACTCCGGATTCTTAGACCAAATTATATTTGCAGCGACCGCTTATCCTTTTTAGGACTAGAGTTGGGCGTGATCAAATTATGGCGCCGTTGCCGGGGAACTAACGGTGTAGCTGTAGGTGTACATATTGCTAGGTTTCAAGTTTGAACTTTTATTTTTATTTTTTTGTATTTGATTTTTTTTAATTTTTGTTTTACTTGTTGATTTTAAAAACATGGCATCTTGGAATTATGAGAGTTTTGATGTTGGTAATTCTATTTTTAATCCTCCTTATGCGTATTGTAGAGGAAACCACACATGACAAAATTATCAAAATATTCCCGATAGTGAGTTATGTGCACCAACTCAATCTTATGAGTGGAATGTATGTGATATATGTGATAGTCATAGATGGCCATTTTTATGATTGTACTTATATTTCTTATCCTCCCCCCACCCCTTATTATGATGGTTCTACTTTTACTTGTGAAGTTAATAGGAATAAAGAACCTGGGGATGCTGACCTGAAGGAGATTAATGATATGCTAAGGTTCTTTGTGGAACAAAATAATGACACACAATTATGGATTCAAAGGCAAGAGGCAACTATTCACAACTTGAAGGCTCGAGTGAGTCAAATGGTAGAAGCTTTGAATGTTCAACAAGTCAATATGGTGGATATTAGCCGAAAGCAATATAAATTAGAGTCACCAGTTGTCACTTTGATGGAGGAGGTTAGAATAGAATACCAACAACCGAGCCAACTAGAATTTGAGGATGCCGATGTTGAAGACATGATACCAGAGTCAGCCAAGGATAGTGAGAATATAAATTTTGTTGATTCTAGTGTCATTAGTGTTGAGGATGTTGAAAGTCCTGGATGTATTTCAGCACATTGATCTTCACTCCAAGCATTTTTTTACATTGTGTTTGGATGATAATATGAAAATAGAGTTATCCGAGCCAATTGAGGAATCAGGGAATGAGGAACAAGGTCCCTACATTTTGGAAATTTTTGTTCCAGAAAAACAAGATTACATACCTCATCTAAAGGCCAAGAAGTGCAGAATACTACAGTATTTCCTTGGGCCAATTAAATTTGTTTCACCACCCCTGAAGCATAATGTTGGCCCAAGAACAGGTGAAGTTTTGAAGAATGACAAATGAACTCAGTCATGGGCCAGGTCCATCGTGTAAAGCACAGTCATGCTCAACCTATACATGTGAGATGCACGTGAAGGAGATAAGTCCTACTGATCAAGCAGCAATATCTCCTGATCTGATCGAAAAGGTTGCATATTGGATAAGGGGAGAAAGTCTCCTTATATGAAGAGAACACAATTCGGATAAAGATAGTGTTGGAGTTTGAGATCTTCAAGGACTCAACTACGATA
>NW_017692173.1:0-733 GCF_001879085.1 Nicotiana attenuata | reverse complement strand
TGAACTCTGGGACATAGTCACTGATGGTCCTTTGGCAACTACAAATAAGAATGAGGAAGGAGTGGATATGCCAATGACAAGAGCTGACTGCACTGCTGAAGATTTGAAGAAATGGGAGAAGAATGCCAAGGCCAAGAAATGGCTTGTGTGTGGACTAGGTCCAGATGAGTACAGTAGAATTCAAAGTTGTACCACTGCTAAGGAAATCTGGGACACTTTGCAAGTGGCTTATGAAGGAACACCTCAAGTGAAGAGGTCCAGAGGAACACTGCTGTATTCTCAATATGAGAATTTCACCATGAAGGAAGGAGAAACCATCCAAGAGATGTATACAAGGTTCACCACACTGACAAATGAACTTAAGTCTCTTGGAAGGATTATCCTTGAAGAAGACAAAGTTGAGAAGATTTTAACAAGGGTTCTGCCAGTCTCTTGGGAAAGCAAAATCACTGCTATTCAGGAATCAAAGAATATTGCTACCCTTAAGCTGGATGAACTAATTGGAAACCTTACTGCCTATGAACTGAGAAGGCAAACCATGAAAATGGATGCACCCAAGAAGGAAAGAAGTCTGGCTCTTAGAATTGCTGAAGGTTCAGATCTGGAGGATAAGGAAATGGCTATGGTCACAAGAGATTTCAAAAAGTACCTGATGAGAGGAAAGGGTTCTTCAAGAGGTACAACCTTCAACAAACCAAGGGACTCCTGAGAAACATACCAATGAGGTTGCTAC
>NW_017692172.1:5220-5493 GCF_001879085.1 Nicotiana attenuata | reverse complement strand
GCCAGCATAACCTGATGACTTTCCAACATAGGGTCCCACTCCCTAGTTGATGCCAGTATAAACTAATGATATTCCAGCATAGGGTCCCACTCCCTAGTTGATGCCAGCATAACCTGATGACTTTCCAACATAGGGTCCCACACCCTAGTTCATGCCATCATAACCTGATGACTTTCCAACATAGGGTCCCACTCCCTAGTTGCTGCCAGTATAACCTGATGACATTCCGGCATATGGTCCTACTCCCTAGTTAACGCCAGCATAACCTGATGA
>NW_017692172.1:0-713 GCF_001879085.1 Nicotiana attenuata | reverse complement strand
CAGCATAACCTGATGACTTTCCAACACAGGGTCCCACATTCTAGTTGATGCCAGCATAACATGATGACTTTCCAGCATAGGGTCCCACTACCTAGTTGATGCCATCGTAACCTGATGACTTTCCAGCATAGGGTCCCACTCCCTACTTGATGCCAGTATAACGTGATGACATTCCAGCATAGGGTTCCATTCCCTAGTTAATGTCAGCATAACCTGATGACTTTCCAACACAGGGTCCCACATTCTAGTTGATGCCAGCATAACATGATGACTTTCCAGCATAGGGTCCCACTACCTAGTTGATGCCATCGTAACCTGATGACTTTCCAGCATAGGGTCCCACTCCCTACTTGATGCCAGTATAACGTGATGACATTCCAGCATAGGGTTCCATTCCCTAGTTAATGTCAGCATAACCTGATGACTTTCCAACACAGGGTCCCACATTCTAGTTGATGCCAGCATAACATGATGACTTTCCAGCATAGGGTCCCACTACCTAGTTGATGCCATCATAACCTGATGACTTTCCAACATAGTGTCCCACTCCCTAGTTAATGCCGGCATAACTTGATGACTTTCAAGCATAGGGTTCCATACCCTCGTTGATGCCAGCATAACCTGATGACTTTCCAACATAGGGTCCCACTCCCTAGTTGCTGCCAGTATAACCTGATGACATTCCGGCATATGGTCCTACTCCCTAGTTAACG
>NW_017692171.1:5229-5493 GCF_001879085.1 Nicotiana attenuata | reverse complement strand
CTCCAATCCTTGAGTTGTGCCTTTATAGACATAGGGCCTCCATTCCCTAGTCGCCTTTGGCCAACATTAGGGCTCCAATCCCTGAGTTGTGTCTTTTTAGACATAGGGCCTCCATTCCTTAGTCGCCCTTTGCCAACATTCGGGCTCCAATCCCTGAGTGGTGCCTTTTTAGACATAGGGCCTCCATTCCTTAGTCGCCTTTTGCCAACATTCGGGCTCCAATCCCTGAGTGGTGCCTTTTTAGACATAGGGCCTCCATTCCCT
>NW_017692171.1:0-251 GCF_001879085.1 Nicotiana attenuata | reverse complement strand
TCCAATCCCTGAGTTGTGCCTTTTTAGACATAGGGCCTCCATTCCCTAATCGCCTTTTGCCAACATTAGGGCTCCAATCCCTGAGTTGAGCCTTTTAGACATAGGGTCTACATTCCCTAGTCGCCTTTTGCCAATATTAGGGCTCCAATCCTTGAGTTGTGCCTTTATAGACATAGGGCCTCCATTCCCTAGTCGCCTTTGGCCAACATTAGGGCTCCAATCCCTGAGTTGTGTCTTTTTAGACATAGGGC
>NW_017692170.1:5175-5493 GCF_001879085.1 Nicotiana attenuata | reverse complement strand
TCCCTAGTCGCCTTTTGCCAACATTAGGGCTCCAAACCCTGAGTTGAGCCTTTTTAGTCATAGGGCCTCCATTCCTTAGTCGCCTTTTGCCAACATTAGGGCTCCAATCCCTGAGTTCAGCCTTTTTAGACATAGGGACTCCATTCTCTAGTCGCTTTTTGCCAACATTAGGGCTCCAATCCCTAAGTTGTGCCTTTTAGACATAGGGCCTCCATTCCCTAGTCGCCTTTTGCTGACATTAGGGCTCCAATCCCTGAATTGAGCCTTTTAGACATAGGGCCTCCATTCCCTAGTCGCCTTTTGCCAACATTAGGGCTC
>NW_017692170.1:0-218 GCF_001879085.1 Nicotiana attenuata | reverse complement strand
TTTTGCCAACATTAGGGCTCCAATCCCTGAGTTGCGCCTTTTTAGACATAGGGCCTCCATTCCCTAGTCGCATTTTGCCAATATTAGGGCTCCAATCCCTGTGTTGTGCCTTATTAGACATAGGGCCTCCATTCCCTAGTCGCCTTTTGCCAACATTAGGGCTCCAATCCCTGAGTTGTGCCTTTTTAGACATAGGGCCTCCATTCCCTAGTCGCCTT
>NW_017692169.1:4545-5493 GCF_001879085.1 Nicotiana attenuata | reverse complement strand
GACTTTACATTATAAATAATACCAAGTCAACTGGCGCAATTCAACTAGTTCAACGGAGACCTAATACCTTTCACTAGTATAAATGTCAACTAATTTTATCCATTAAAACTTAGGCAGCTGAGATGGAAGTCATCTTGTAATTTTATAAATTGAGATTTGAACCCTAGTATCCATGGTATTTATCACACTTTATCCCACATCATTATTTTAGAAAGAATTATTGAAACTCTTATTTATTATTATTTTATTAGTTTATACATAAGATACTTTATTAAGATTGCATTTGGACAATAAGACGGTTTTAATTTTACTTTGTTTTGTGCTTATATTCTTTGGTTTTCGGTGAGTGTTTGGGTAATGTTTTTGAGAGAATAGAACTTCCCTTGTGCCCAAAGAGAAAAAGATTAAATCTTTTAAATGAATCTTAATTAAGAACGTGGACTTGCTGTGATTACTTTGGGATAAGTTCACAAATACCTACCCAACACAAACAATTTACCCGTCTCTGCCCAAACCAAAGTATTTACCGGGTCTACCTATTCCATGGATCATAGAAGGCTTATTGATGATCGGCGCTCTTTTGATACTTTTCTTTATTTTTTTTCTCCCTTTGTTATAATTGAATAAAAAACTGATAAGAGTTTTTTTTCCCTTCTTTGTTTCATATTTTTCTTTTTCTCCATATCAATTATAAAAAATAAACTATTTAGTATATCTTATTTCTATTTTTTTGGTTTTTTAATATATATATTACGATAAATATTTCTAGCACATAGGATCCAAAATTATATATCATTATAATAATTATAATAAAATGGTACATTAGTAATAAAATGACATATTAGTATTTAATGTTATTATAAAATACTTGTCACCATATATACCAAAATTGCATATAAATATACAAAATAAGGCATATTGCTATTTTATGTCTTTTGTACAGCTATT
>NW_017692169.1:0-715 GCF_001879085.1 Nicotiana attenuata | reverse complement strand
AAAAATGAGTAGATAATATTGACTAAGAACAAGAAGGAAAGAACAATTTATAAAAAATACTGTGTCGTGGCAAGCCACTGCCTTGAAAGCGATTTCGGCTCGACTGGGTGCAAATCGTTAAGACCGGTCACTCCCCAAGGTTCCACAACACCTCCAAACACGTGCACTCGTGGCTGGAAGTTTAGAATTTGCACAAAACAGTTGCCCAGAAAGAAGAGAAAATGAAGGCATTTTCTGTACCTGTTACAGAAATTAAAATATTGTAGGAAGAAAATAATGATTAGCAAGATGAATTATTGGTTAAGAATTGAGTGAATATGATTGGTAATGATCATCCTATTTATAGGCAATTAGGAAGGTTGCATGTATGACAAGTGTTGAGAGTCTCTTTTAACACTTGTCTAAATATATTCGTCCACTTGGCTTCAATATTAACAAGTGTACCTAGTCTTCCATGCATGAAGACACATGATAGATTTACATAGCCATTTGTCAAAGCCATTCAACACTTGGCTATAAGGCTTCATGAAAGAAGCCACTTGGAAATAGATAGAACACTTGAAAAATAAAAAGACCCATGGCTATTGGTTGTAAATGGATTTTGAAAAATAAATTTTTGACTTTACATTATAAATAATACCAAGTCAACTGGCGCAATTCAACTAGTTCAACGGAGACCTAATACCTTTCACTAGTATAAATGTCAACTAATTTT
>NW_017692168.1:4953-5494 GCF_001879085.1 Nicotiana attenuata | reverse complement strand
TCATGCAAATATGGAGGCAGTGATTAGCCTCATGGAGTCAAGGATTAGACTCATGCAAATAGGGAGGCAGGGATTAGCCTCATGTAAATATGAGGGCAAGGATTAGCCTCATGGAGTCAAGGATTAGACTCATGCAAATAGGGAGGCAGGGATTAGCCTCATGTAAATATGGAGGCAGGGACTAGCCTCATAGAGGCGAGGATTAGACTCATGCAAATAGGGAGGTAGAAATTAGCATCATGCAAGTATGGAGGCAAGGATTAGCCTCGTGGAGTCAAGGATTAGACTCATGCAAACAGGGAGGCGGGGATTAGCCTCATGCAAATATGGAGGCAGGGATTAGCCTCATGGAGTCAAGGATTAGACTCATGCAAATAGGGAGGTAGAAATTAGCCTCATGCAAGTATGGAGGCAAGGATTACCCTTATGGAGACAAGGATTAGACTCATGCAAATAGGTAGGCAGGGATTAGCCTCATGCAAATATGGAGGCAGGGATTAGCCTCATGGAGTCAAGGATTAGACTCATGCAAATAGGGAGG
>NW_017692168.1:0-857 GCF_001879085.1 Nicotiana attenuata | reverse complement strand
TGAATAATGATATGCAAATTTGAGAGATCCTCAGGCCATGGCATGGTGTCTTTCGGCTATGATGATGATGCCTTTTAGACTATGATGCCTTTGGATAGGTTGGCGATATTTCAGCCCATGATATGTAATAGTATGATGTTAGCAAGACAAGGCTTAGCTTGTGAAATGAGGGCAGAGCTTAGCCCGACAGCATAGCAAATGATTGTGCTAGAAATAGAGCAAATTTGTGCGAAAAGGGATAGTTCTTAGTCCCATGCGAATGGGAGGCGGGCAAGGATTAGCCTCATGCAAGTAGGAGTCAAGGATTAGACTCATGCGAATAGGGAGGCAGGGATTAGCCTCATGCACGTATGGAGTCAGGGATTAGACTCATGCAAATAGGGAGTAAGGGATTAAACTCATGCAAGTATGGAGGCAGGGATTAGCCTCATGGAGTCAAGGATTAGACTCATGAAAATGGGGAGGCAAGGATTAGCCTCATGTAAATATGGAGGCAGGGATTAGCCTCATGCAAATATGGGGGCAGGGATTAGCCTCATGGAGTCAAGGATTAGACTCATGAAAATGGGGAGGCAAGGATTAGCCTCATGCAAATATGGAGGCAAGGTTTAGCCTCATGGAGTCAAGGATTAGACTCATGCAAATAGGGAGGCATGGATTAGCCTCATGCAAATATAGGGGCGGGGATTAGCCTTGTGGAGTCAAGGATTAGACTCATGCGAATAGGGAGGCAGGGATTAGCCTCATGCAAATATGGAGGCAGGGATTAGCCTCATTGAGTCAAGGATTAGACTCATGCAAGTAGGGAGAAGGATAGGCCTCGATGCAATATGGAGGCAGGTGATTAGCCTCATGGA
>NW_017692167.1:5284-5494 GCF_001879085.1 Nicotiana attenuata | reverse complement strand
TGGCCATAAAATGCCAAAAATGTAATTTAGTCATGGTGGGGCGGTGACACTTGTTTCTTAGGTCGTATTTGATGTCCCGGACGAATATTAGGCGATTCGGGAGCTGATCCCTCCGGGCCCACGGTAGAAGGCGTGGTCCACAGCACACGAAAGTTTGGGACTCGCGTGGATTTCGATTTTTATGGCCGTAAATTGCCAAAAAATATAATT
>NW_017692167.1:0-357 GCF_001879085.1 Nicotiana attenuata | reverse complement strand
GTGCGGTGACACTGGTTTCTTAGGTCGTATTTGATGTCCAGGACGAATATTAGGCGATCCACGACCAGATCCTTCCGGGCCCACGGCAGAAGGCGTGGTCCACAGCACACGAAAGTTTGGGACTCGCTCGGATTTCGAGTTTTATGGCCGTAAAAATGTAATTTGGTCATGGCAGTGCGGTGACACTGGTTTCATAGGTCGTATTTGATGTCAAGGGTAAATATTAGGTGATCCGGGACCGGATCCCTCCGGGCCCACGGCAGAAGGCGTGATCCACACCACACGAAAAATTGGGATTCGCACGGATTTCGAGTTTTATGGCCGTAAAATAGCACACGAAAAATGTAAGCTAGTTAT
>NW_017692166.1:4844-5494 GCF_001879085.1 Nicotiana attenuata | reverse complement strand
AGTGGTCAAGGGAATATGCCTTACTGGGCTCGACTGCCAGGCCCAAACGGCTGTCTGCAATTACCCCCTTTCAGTCCAGGCCCATAATCGGCTTGCCCTTTGGGCATATTTGATTAATAGGTTTTTTTTTATGAGGATTGCTTGCTTCTGTTTTCATGATGGGCACTTGAACCCAAGTACAATAATTCTTAAACATTTAAAATAGGACATTTCTTTTATTGATAAAGACGAAGCCCAATAGAAAATCGTAGCCGTTTTAGGATTGACCTTTAAATAAATGATGAGACGAGCCTCGCCCAAATAAAAACTATAAAATTGTGGGGACCCTCCATAAATGCTAAAAAAAACTACTTAGAATTCGGGTGAACCGTTTAGCGAATTTCACGGTTTTTCCCCAAAGATAATAGAAGCATAGTTGCTTTAAGGCGCGTATTTAATAATATTACCTTCCTGAATGCGGGTGCACATTTATGTGACCCAAATCTGAATCTCAACGAAGTCGAAATGCGTCAAAAGCCACGGGTGCACCGGTGTGACGTGGTTCGAGAAACATTTTCGACGACGTTGCAATTCTATTAAAAAGCATAAACTAAAAGCGGTTAAAATAAAAGGCACATAGGTTAGAATATGTTTTAAAAATCAGATAAAAG
>NW_017692166.1:0-670 GCF_001879085.1 Nicotiana attenuata | reverse complement strand
TAAGCATCAGTGTGCTGCTGCCTATTATGCTGTTGCTGATCTCCTATTCTTCTGTTGTGATTCAATTCTCAGGTACACATTTTTGAAACTGCTTCAATGTAGCTTACGAGTTTGTGGAGATGAGTGAAATGCAGCATAGTTCCTGATAATTTTGTGTTATATCTCATTTAATCTCATGAATTTCAGTAGATCATGGTTTGTAATTAAGATTGGACTGTTATTTTGGACTGTTTCGGATGGTTTGGACTATTTCACACTTTAGTATAACAAATGTAGTACAAATAGATTTAACAAAGTTGGAGTTGATTGTTTAAATCTCATTGTAGTCAAGTCGTTTCTAAGTTTCAGCATGTTGATGCAAAAACGATACAGTCAGATTATTAGTCAATGTGTGTATTGTAAATGTATTTGATTCTGTGATTCAGGTTTCAATTTTTTTTTTTAGTAATCATCTATAGCTTCCATATAAAATCAGGAAACTGCAAATAACTGAATCAACAAATTCCATTGTTAAATTGCATTGTCATCAGTGATTGTTTAGGCTGAATTCTCACAACTGAATGGGCTTGAATTTCAGAACGCCTGTTGACTGAGTTAAACTATAAGTGGTCAAGGGAATATGCCTTACTGGGCTCGTACTGCCACGGCCCAAACGGCTGTCTGCAATTAC
>NW_017692165.1:5158-5494 GCF_001879085.1 Nicotiana attenuata | reverse complement strand
CCGGATCCCATCAAAACTCCGAAGTTAAGCGTGCTTGGGCGAGAGTAGTACTAGGATGGGTGACCCCTTGGGAAATCCTCGTGTTGCATCCCTCTTTTGAGGAGAATTTATATCTTCCTTCTTTTAGTATATCGACGGTAGAAAAGAAAGATTCATAAATGAGTTATAAGCAATGTAAACTTTTTTTTTAAAATGAAATAATAATTTATTTTAAAAGAAAATAATTAGGAAAAAAAAGGAAAATATTTGAAAGGTAGATATTGTAAATCACGACCTTACGGGCTTAACACCGTTGCACTTGACATGTCACTATGCCTTGGCCTCGAAGGCGGCATC
>NW_017692165.1:0-361 GCF_001879085.1 Nicotiana attenuata | reverse complement strand
CCTTCGCCTCGAAGGCGGCATCCGTAAGGCATCTAGTTGCGATGTCGTCGTTCCATACGGCCTAGTGTGACAGGCATGTCGGGCCCTCTAATTGTAATATTATCGCCGAGCGCGGCTTGTAGTTATTGGTCAACGCTTTTGCCCGCGAAAAATACATAAGATCAAAAGAGTAATCGCGTAGAACGGATAAATGAGCATAAAGTTACGTCGTTTTAAGGTTTTACACTTTTGAACCTGGAGCGGAATGAGGAAAGGTAATAAGGTAATTTAGAGTGCGAGGAATGTCGGATGCGATCATACCAGCACTAATGCACCGGATCCCATCAAAACTCCGAAGTTAAGCGTGCTTGGGCGAGAGTAG
>NW_017692164.1:5197-5494 GCF_001879085.1 Nicotiana attenuata | reverse complement strand
CTTTTCAACATAGAGTCCCACTCCCTAGTTGATGCCAGCATAACCTGATGACTTTCCAGCATAGAGTCCCACTCCCTATTTGATGCCAACATAATTTGATAACTTTCCAGCATTGGATCCCACACCCTTGTTCATGCCAGCATTACCTGATGACTTCCGAATATAAGGTCCCACACCCTAGTAGATGCCAGCATAACCTGATGACTTTCGAACATCGGGTCCCACTCCCTAGTTGTTGCCAGCATAACTCGATGACTTTTCAACATAGGGACGCACTCCCTAGTTGACTGGACGACG
>NW_017692164.1:0-265 GCF_001879085.1 Nicotiana attenuata | reverse complement strand
AGCATAACTCGATGATTTTCCAGCATAGAGTCGCACTCCCTAGTTGATGCCAGCATAACCTGATGACTTTCCAGCATAGAGTCCCACTCCCTAGTTGATGCTAGCATAACTCGATGATTTTCCAGCATAGAGTCGCACTCCCTAGTTGATGCAACCATAACCTGATGACTTTCCAGCATAGAGTCCCACTCCCTAGTTGATGCCATCATAACTCGATGATTTTCGAGCATAGCGTCGCACTCCCTATTTGATGCCAGCATAACCT
>NW_017692163.1:5212-5494 GCF_001879085.1 Nicotiana attenuata | reverse complement strand
AAAAGGTGACTAGTGAATGGAGGCCCTATTTCTAAAAAGGCACAACTCAGTGATTGGAGCCCTAATGTTGGCAAAAGGTGACTAGGGAATGGAGGCCCTATGTCTAAAAAGGCACAACTCAGGGATTGGAACCCTAATTTTGGCAAAAGGTGACTAGAGAATGGAGGCCCTATGTCTAAAAAGGCTCAACTCAGGGATTGGAGCCTTAATGTTGGCAAAAGGTGACTAGGGAATGGAGGCCCTGTGTCTAAAAAGGCACAACTCAGGGATTGGAGCCCTAAT
>NW_017692163.1:0-359 GCF_001879085.1 Nicotiana attenuata | reverse complement strand
CTAAAAAGGCACAACTAAGGGGATTGGAGCCCCTAAATGTTGGCAAAAGGTGACCTAGGGAATGGAGGCCCCTATGTCCTAAAAAGGCTCAACTCAGGGATTGGAGCCCTCATGTTGGCAAAACGCGACTTGGGAATGGAGGCCCTATGTCTAAAAAGGCACAACTGAGGGATAGAAGCCCTAATGTTGGCAAAAGGTGACTAGGGAATGGAGGCCCTATGTGTAAAAAGGCTCAACTCAGGGATAAGAGCCTAATGTTGGCAAAAGGTGACTAGTGAATGGAGGCCCTATGTCTAAAAAGGCACAACTCAGTGATTGGAGCCCTAATGTTGGCAAAAGGCGACTAGGGAATGGAGGCC
>NW_017692162.1:4966-5494 GCF_001879085.1 Nicotiana attenuata | reverse complement strand
AACATCTTCGAGTGGTTCTTTCAGACTTTGAGGGGTAGTCGAGTTGTATGCTAAGTTTTCGAAGTGTGAGTTCTGGTTGAGTTCAGTTGCATTCCGGGGTCATGTTGTGTCAGCAGAGGGTATTCAGGTTGATCCAAGTAAGGATTGAGGCAGTTAAGAACTAGCCTAGACCAGCATCAGCTACCGAGATCTGGAGTTTCTTGGGTTTAGGCATGCTACTAGTCGTCGGTTCGTAGAGGGGTTTTCATCTATCGCAGCCCCGATGACCCAGGTTGGCTCAGAAGGGTGCCCAATTCAGATGGTTGGATGAGTGTGAGGCGAGCTTTCAGAAGCTCAAGACAGCTTTGACTACGGCACTGATGTTGGTTTTGCCCACAGGTTCAAGGCCATATACCGTTTATGTGATGCATCTTGTATTGGACTTGGTGCGGTATTGATGCAGGATGGCAAGGTCATTGCCTATGCTTCGCGGTCAGTTTGAAGATTTCATGAGAAGAAATATCTGGGTTCATGATTTTGGAGTTATCA
>NW_017692162.1:0-735 GCF_001879085.1 Nicotiana attenuata | reverse complement strand
ACATGCTGAGTAAGCTATACTGAGACTTTGGGGAATCAAACCCAAGTCTATATTGAATACGAACTGAGCTCACAACGTTCAGAATGAAAGTCATGAACGAGTTATGAAGCTAGGGAATAGAAGTTCTACAACTATTCAAGGAACTAGGCTTAACTATATTTCTGAGGCAATTGATACGTCGTAAAAGAAACGTAGTGTAGGGAGAATCATTAAAATTCCCAAACATAGAGAGTTAGCCTCACATACCTTAACTTCCTGCTCTTGAGTGTAATACAACCTTCGCCAAACCTTTCAACTTTAATCTATATCAATACAAGTCAAAGGGATTCCATATTAGCATAAATTCTCATGTTTTAGTCACTTAAACATTTTCTCAAACACTTGGTGACATAAAGCTTCATGGTCCTTATTAATGGTGTTTCTACACCCAACAAGCCATTCTCTTGATCCTAGATAAATTCTAAAGTCTCAAACGGTTATAATGACTGTCATTCTTCTTCACCCATAAGATAAACAACACCTTTAACCAATAATCCACAATCAACAAGCCAAACCTATAATTGTTCATGCTTTTCTATCAAACCCATCAACTCATATCTCATGAACTAGGGTTTAAAATCATTAAACCAATGCTATAATCAATTAGAGGGTGAAGACATTACCTTTTTGAAGTTCAAACCCTTGAATTTCGAGTTCTAGGCTTCCTTCTATCAACAATGATGTCCCAATCAAATA
>NW_017692161.1:5285-5494 GCF_001879085.1 Nicotiana attenuata | reverse complement strand
TGAGAGTTTTTAGACATAGGGCCTCCATTCCCTAGTCGCCTTTCGCCAGCATAGGGCTCTAATCCCTAGTTGAGATTATTAGACATAGGGCCTCATTCCCCAGTCGCCTTTCGCCAGCATAGGGCTCCAATCCCTAGTTGAGATTTTTAGACATAGGGCCTCCATTTCCTAGTCGCCTTTCGCCAGCATAGGGCTCCAATCCCTAGTTG
>NW_017692161.1:0-300 GCF_001879085.1 Nicotiana attenuata | reverse complement strand
GCTCCAATCCCTAGTTGAGATTTTTAGACATAGGGCCTCCATTCCCTAGTCGCCTTTCACCGTCATAGGGCCTCCATTCCCTAGTAGAGATTTTTAGGTATAGGGCCTCCATTCCCTAGTCGCCTTTTTCCAGCCTAGGGCTCCAATCCCTAGTTGAGAGTTTTAGACATAGGGCCTCCATTCCCTAGTCGCCTTTCGCCAGCATAGGGCTCTAATCCCTAGTTGAGATTATTAGACATAAGGCCTCATTCCCCAGTCGCCTTTCGCCAGCATAGGGCTCCAATCCCTAGTTGAGATTTT
>NW_017692160.1:5117-5495 GCF_001879085.1 Nicotiana attenuata | reverse complement strand
TTTTTGCCAACATTTGGGCTCCAATCCGTAAGTTGAGATTTGCCAACATTAAGGCTTCAATACCTGAGTTGAGATTTTTAGACATTGGGCCTCCATTTCCTAGTCGCCTTTTTTGCCAACATTAGGGCTCCAATCCCTAAGTTGAGATTTTTTAGTCATAGGACCTCCATTCCCTAGTCGCCTTTTTGCCAACATTAGGGCTCCAATCTCTAAGTTTAGATTTTAGACATAGGGCCTCCATTCCCTACTTGCCTTTTTTGCCAACATTAGGGCACCTATCCCTAAGTTGAGATTTTTTAGATATAGGGCCTCCATTCCCTACTCGCCTTTTTGCCAACATTAGGGCTCCAATCCCTGAGTTGATATTTTTAGACATAG
>NW_017692160.1:0-289 GCF_001879085.1 Nicotiana attenuata | reverse complement strand
ACGTTTTAGACATAGGGACCTCCATTCCCTAGTTCCTCTTTGCCTAACACTTAGAGTCGTCCAATCCCTAAGTTGAGATTTTTAGACATAGGGCCACCATTTCCTAGTCGCCTTTTTGCCAACATTAGGGCTCCAATCCCTAAGTTGAGATTTTAGACATAGGGCCTCCATTCCCTTGTTGCCTTTTTTGCCAACATTTGGGCTCCAATCCGTAAGTTGAGATTTGCCAACATTAGGGCTTCAATACCTGAGTTGAGATTTTTAGACATTGGGCCTCCATTTCCTAGTC
>NW_017692159.1:4858-5495 GCF_001879085.1 Nicotiana attenuata | reverse complement strand
CCTGCATTTTCATGGGCTCAAAGATCGCCAAATTGTCCAAAGGCATCATTGTTCGGAGGCACCATTTTTATAGCCCGAGAACGCCATGCCATGGCCTGAGGACCCCATTTTGTCTTTTGCATATCATTATTCATAGGCATCATAGTTCGGAGGCATCATTCTCATAGCCCGAGAGCATCATTTCATAGCCTGCGAATCCTTTATCATATGCTTCATGGCCCAGGACGTCATGGTCTGAGGACGTCATCCTAACCGTCCAAAGACAACATTCATGGTCCAACGGGAACTTGCATCACGTTTAAATTTATGCACAATATATATTCGCATTGCTCATTTGCAGGTAAACCGGCTAGCAACGACCGTCTCAGCAGGAGCGATCCCGCTCCAGTTCCCGCAGCCTATCAGACTCTGACCATCCTTCTCAACCTGAACACCGCGTCCGCTTTTCGAAAATCTCCATCGGCATATTCTGCCTATGGATCCTGAACTACATATGGTCTGATTCCTGTAAGACCAGGGATATGTAGACAGCTCAGGAACTAGGGCTCGGTCAAAATTCTTCAAATCATTTCGTTCGGTCAAAATTGGCCATCATATCTTTACCCGACAACTCTTTCATCCTTCACAGGTAAAGAGG
>NW_017692159.1:0-299 GCF_001879085.1 Nicotiana attenuata | reverse complement strand
CATCGGCTGAAACGATCGCCACCTTCATTTAAATCTTGCATCGGCTGAAATATCGCCATTTCATTTATGTCTTGCATCGGCTGAAAGATCGCCACCTTCATTTAAATCTTGCATCGGCTGAAATATCGCCACTTCATTTAAGTCTTGCATCGGCTAAAAGATCGCCACCTTCATTTAAATCTTACATCGGCTGAAATATTTCCACTTCATTTAAGTCTTGCATCGGCTGAAAGATCGCCAAATCCTGCATTTTCATGGGCTCAAAGATCGCCAAATTGTCCAAAGGCATCATTGTTCGG
>NW_017692158.1:4526-5495 GCF_001879085.1 Nicotiana attenuata | reverse complement strand
AGTGGTTTAAGTCAAGAAAGAACAGCATACACACAGAGTGGGTGGCAATTGACGTGCTTTGGGATTCATGTGAGACGCAAAGGTTCGGTAGATGTCGGTTCATGAGCGATGCAACAGATAGAGGGTATTGGGTTTGAACGGAGAAGAGGTATTTTCTGTGATAAGGGTGACAGAGAAAGTGGTTAGTCAATGAACAAGTAAGGTTTTCGAGTGGAAATCAGATCATGGGAAGTGAAGGAGCAATCGCCCTCAAAGTCAAGGCCACAAACCAACCACAATAGTTTTTTTTTAAATTGACAAGATTTTTCTTTGATTGAAACAGGGGCAGGAAATTTCGTTCATTTTGGAGAAACCCTCCTTAAGGAAAGGCAAGCACCAGACAGGTTTGATTATAATTTTCAGGACCTTCCTGGAAAATGGGACCTAGTTTTAAAATCAAAACAATCATAAGTAGCAAAATCAAGCCCAAGGAATATAAGTTGGTTTCAAAGTTTGCATGTTTAAGATAGGATTCAATTAGGAGTTCTCAGGACCTCCTGGACAATGGGGAGTAGTTTAAGACCCTCTTAGATAACAAGATTTAGCGAAAGTCACACCTTTAGAAGATATAACTTAGATTTATAATTGTCGTTTAATTAAGAGTTGTCAGGACCCCCTAGATAATGGGACCTAGCTTTCAAATTCTTAGTAATATTTGGTAAAATGATTCAGTTTAACACTCACCTATGTGACCAATTACCAAATTGGGGCAGAAAATTTTCTTTGTTTTCTCTATTTTTGTTGAAATCAGGTACCTACTTGGAGAACAGGGAGAAGCAATTCAAGTTTCAGCAGTCAGGCGTCCACCTGGAGAGCAAGGGAATACAGTTCAAGTTTCAGCAATCAGGCGCCCACCTGGAGAGCAAGGGAATACAATTCAAGTTTCAGCAATCAGGCGCCCACCTGGAGAGCAAGGGAATACAATTCAAG
>NW_017692158.1:0-964 GCF_001879085.1 Nicotiana attenuata | reverse complement strand
GCATGTCATGGTCATTAGAGTTGGTATCCACATCCGATAGGTTTCTACTTTGTAGTTTTCTTGTTAAGTATCATCTCTTTCCATTGTCCTCTACTCTGTTCCTTTTGTCTTGTTTACTTCCTCTTCCTAAGTCTATTTGGTCAGAACAAGTGAGAAATGACTTCAAAATTTGCCACCAGCTTTCCAATTGCACAAAACGGGATCTGGTTAACACATCAAAGCGTCATAAGTCCGGAAAGAACAACAAGCGCACTGAGCGGAACAATCAACATGCTTTGGGATTCGTGTGAAATACAAAGGCTTGGTATATATCAATTCATGGGCAATGCAACAGAAGGAGGGCTAGGGTGAACGGATCAAAGGTATTTTCTGTGATAGATTGACAAAAAGGGTGGTAAACCAGTGACAAGCAAGATCTTCCAAGAGAAATCAAAGTTAACATGGCTAGCGATAGAGCAACAGACCTCAAGGCCAGGGCCAGTGGTTTAAGTCAAGAAGGAACATCATATGCACCGAGTGAGTGGCATTTGACGTGCTTTGAGATTCATGTGAAACACAAAGGTTTGGTAAATGTTGGTTTATGAGCAATGCAACAGATAGTGGACATTGGGTTTGAACGGAGAAGAGGTATTTTCTGTGATAAGATTGACAAAGAAAGTGGTTAACCAGTGACAAGCAAGGTCTTCCAAACAGAAATTAAAGTTATCATGGCAAGTGAAGGAGCAACAGATCTCAAGGCCAGGCCAGTGGTTAAATCAAGAAAGAACAGCATACACACTGAGTGGGTGGAAATTGACGTGCTTTGGGATTCATGTGAGACACAAAGGTTTGGTAGATGTCAGTTCATGTGCAATGCGACAAATAGAGGATATTTGGTCTGAATGGAGAAGAGGTATTTTCTGTGATAAGGGTGACAAAGAAAGTGGTTAGTCAATAAACAAGCAAGGTCTTCCAAGCAAAAATC
>NW_017692157.1:4759-5495 GCF_001879085.1 Nicotiana attenuata | reverse complement strand
TCTAGCTACACAAATGAAGGTTTATCTTAAACCATAAAATTTAAAAGTCTTACTTTCTTTCTGAAACTCCTTGCCAAGTCAAATGGTGCCTCGTACATTGAGACTAGAGGTGACAAACGGGCGAGTCGGGTCAGATATGTGCAGATCGAAAATGGATAATGCATAAATGGATAAATTATTCGATCCGACCCACATTTAATACAGATAAAAAATGGATCAATCGACAGATAATATAGATATCCATATTATCCATGGCTTCTTGAATATGATCACTTTTGGTAGGATTTCTTGTCTCCCAAACTTGAGGAACCCTCAAGTTGAGGCTTTACAAATGTAAAAGTTAAACTCATTAGAGGTGTGTTTGGTATGAAGGAAAATATTTTCTAATTTTTCCATGTTTGGTTGGCTAAAATATTTTGGAAAATATTTTCCTTATGAACTCATTTTCCTCCAATTGGAGGAAAATATTTTCCTTACCAAGAAAAGGGAAAATATATTCCAAAACTCCTTCTCAACCTTCCCCACCCTCACCAACCCAATCCACAGCCACCCACCCAACCCCACCTCACGCCTACCCACCCCTCCCCTCTCTCCAAAAAGGTTTTTTTTTTTTAAACTTTCAGTTTTTTGTCTACCACCCACCCTGTTAACCCCTCCCCCGAAAAAAACTTTCTTTAACTGTACTTTTTTTTGTAATTTCAATTTTATTTTTCGTTTTCTGTCACCATCACCCCTC
>NW_017692157.1:0-436 GCF_001879085.1 Nicotiana attenuata | reverse complement strand
GGATTGGGTTGGTGAGGGTGGGGAAGGTTGAGAAGGAGTTTTGGAATATATTTTCCCTTTTCTTGGTAAGGAAAATATTTTCCTCCAATTGGAGGAAAATGAGTTCATAAGGAAAATATTTTCCAAAATATTTTAGCCAACCAAACATGGAAAAATTAGAAAATATTTTCCTTCATACCAAACACACCTCTAATGAGTTTAACTTTTACATTTGTAAAGCCTCAACTTGAGGGTTCCTCAAGTTGAGGCTTTACAAATGTAAAAGTTAAACTCATTAGAGGTGTGTTTGGTATGAAGGAAAATATTTTCCAATTTTTCTCTTTTTGTCTTTTTGTATTCTTGAGCCGAGGGTCTATCGGAAACAGTCTCTCTACCCCATCGGGGTAGAGGTAAGGTCTGCATACACACTACCCTCCTTAGACCCCACTTGTGGGAC
>NW_017692156.1:4766-5495 GCF_001879085.1 Nicotiana attenuata | reverse complement strand
AACATGTATAGCAATTGGGGGGAAAGACACATAACAAGCAGAGGCTCAGATATACCTCCTTGAACAAAGAAACACGTAATTAGCATGACTTACACATACTAGTTAAGGTCTGATTAAGTATTGAACATGCAAGAGCTTAAAGGTTGAGGCAGACTGATTTATTACACAATTCAGATAAGAAGCCCGAATCAGGCCTGCCAGCTGGTTGTATTTATTAACAGAACTGATTTAATTTATAACTTTAACCTAAGGCTTGCCTATGTGTTGGACAAGGATCCTATAGGCATGGTATCTATTGAATTCAGAAAGCAACGAAATAACAGGGTTTAAAGTAAACTGGACACATACTGATTAACAGAGGGTCGAATTTTTGTTAAAAGAAAGGCCAGTTTTTTTTTTAACGAAGACTATAAGCTCTACTGCTGACAGTACCCGTTGTTACTGATTTTAGTTCCATATGTGAATGAAGCGATTCAGATTCGATTAGGAGTTCCTATAGACATGCTTTCTACGCGTAGTTGATTTTGAACATGGTATAAAATGCAGGAAACTTGTTTTGAGACTTATGAACATGATATCTAGGTGTTGAATTTTGTTTAAGGCCTATGAACATGGTATCTAAGTGTAGGAATTGCTTTAAAACCTATGAACATGATATCTAAGTGCAGAAATTGTTTGAAAACCTATGAATATGATTTCTAAGTGCAGAAGTTATTTGAAAACCTATGA
>NW_017692156.1:0-520 GCF_001879085.1 Nicotiana attenuata | reverse complement strand
TGACAGGATGGAGACAGTGTTAGTACTCGGAAGGCAGAGTAGTAGCCGTTATGCGATGCGAAAAATGACAGATGGAGACAGTGCTTAGTCTCGAAAGGCAGAATGGTAGCTATGCAATGCAGAAATAGCAGATGGAGACAGTGTTAGTCTCGGAAGGCAGAATGGTAGCCTATGCAATGCAGAAAATGCAGATGGAGACAGTGCTTAGTCTCGGAAGGCAGAATGGTAGCCTTATGCAATGCAGAAAATGCAGATGGAGACAGTGCTTAGTCTCGGAAGGCAGAATGGTAGCCTTATGCAATGCAGAAAATGCAGATAAAACAGCAAATGGTAATAGAGTTTCTTAGCTGATAACAGGTTGCGATAATTATGACTGCTGGGGACATTATGGTATAGAGAATATCACTGGCGTGCGTGGATAGCAAATGTTGGTAAGTGCAACAATTCTGAGGGTTGTATTCCTGAACAACGTTTGTCTCGTGAGTGTATAGTATGTCAGGTACTTTCGCAATCCAAGTGT
>NW_017692155.1:4915-5496 GCF_001879085.1 Nicotiana attenuata | reverse complement strand
TATCTCCTTGTGTATCATATCATGGAAGATGGTTGTCATGGCTCTTATGTAGGTAGCCCCAGCATTCTTTAAACAAAATGGCATCATCTTGTAACAGTTAACCCCCATGATGTAATAAAGGCCGGTTTCTCCGCGTCCTCTTCTTCCATCCAAATCTGGTGATAACCCACGAAGCAATCTACAAAATATTGGAGTTCATGCTTGGCGCAATTATCGATCAAGATGTGTATGTTTGGCAGTGGAAAATCATCCTTGGGACTTGCTCTATTTAAATCCCGGTAGTCAACACATACTCTGACTTTCCCATCTTACCATAGGGAAGGTTGTAGCACAGCTAAGAATGCAGCTGAGTGTAAACTCCGTAGGCCTAATATTCTCCCTCAAAGTTAGGACAAATACACGCAAGGCATTTTCTTCTAAACTGTTCAGTGCATAGCTCGAAATCATAGAATTGCACAGAGCTGTGTCCCAATGATTTGAATCCTCAAATATGCGAACTGAATCCTCAATTCTGTTGCAGTTAGAAACAAGTCAATTGCTGCACTTGAAACAATTGTGTTGCCACAAAACCCCCCTATCTT
>NW_017692155.1:0-712 GCF_001879085.1 Nicotiana attenuata | reverse complement strand
GAGGTGTGGTTCCCAGGTGGCGTTAGATGTGACTTGTTAATCGGGTGGATAGTTATAAGGTCTTCATGTTTATTCCATCATTGTTGGTGTTTTGGAGGTATGGAACAGGATGGTAGCCTCGATCAACCTCTTGTATGGCTCAATGTCTAGCAGAGAAGGTAGATTTCTCAAGTACTTTCTTACATGTTTCTTGTCATTTGAGGAAAGGTCCTCCCACCAATCTAGTAGCAATGGCGGGATGTTGCTAACCATACCGAATCTGGGGACCTCGTGCTTCATTTTCTGCAAAGCAAAAGGGTTAGTCCCTTATCCCCCACCAGACTCGACTATTTATACATTCATGATTAGCATATTGGCATTTAGTTCTCCAAATTAATGCACATAACGTGGTTGTGTCCGTTGGGATTATGGAAATCCTGATGGACTTTTGGATAAGTCTTGTCTTAAAGGATTATTATGTGGACAACATATTAATCCGGCTAGGTTTGACCATGATGCATGCGCAATTACGATCAGAGTAAGGTTACTATGAGGGTCTAGACTGGTACCCTCAAGCGGACAACTTGAGGGGGAAAGGCACGGAACCGTCGACTGCACCGCTGATCGACTAGTTTTACCGCAAATAAGCCTTTCCGAATTTAAGGGTAATAAATAGGATGAGCGCAACCACTCATCAAGCGTCGCTATAGGTATTTGATACGCACGAGTGGAA
>NW_017692154.1:5262-5496 GCF_001879085.1 Nicotiana attenuata | reverse complement strand
CATTAGGGCTCCAATCCTTGAGTTGAGATTTTAGACATACGGCCTACATTCCCTAGTTGCCTTTTTACCAACATTAGGGCTCCAATCCCTGAGTTGAGTTTTTAGACATAGGGCCTCCATTCCCTAGTGTCTTTTTTACCAACGTTAGGGCTCCAATCCTTGAGTTGAGTTTTTAGACATAGGGCCTCCATTCCCTAGTCGCTTTTTTATACCAACATTAGGGCTTCAATCCCT
>NW_017692154.1:0-268 GCF_001879085.1 Nicotiana attenuata | reverse complement strand
TGTTTTTAGACATAGGGCCTCCATTCCCTAGTCGCCTTTTACCAACATTAGGGCTCCGATCCCTGAGTTGAGCTTTTAGACATAGGGCCTCCATTCCCTAATCGCCTTTTTTACCAACATTAGGGCTCCAATCCCGAGTTGAGTTTTTAGACATAGGGCCTCCATTCCCTAGTCCCCTTTTACCAACATTAGGGCTCCAATCCCAGAGTTGAGTTTTTAGATATAGGGCCTCCATTCTCTAGTCGCCTTATACCAACATTAGGGCTCC
>NW_017692153.1:5138-5496 GCF_001879085.1 Nicotiana attenuata | reverse complement strand
ATTACTACGAACCACAACGATATAATTACCTTACTACAACCATATTAGTGTAAGGACTTATATGGTTGCTATAGGCCGATACGTATGCCCTTAATATAAATGGCTATTATATAAACGGTCGAGACTACTACAAACCACAACGATATAATTACCTTACTACAACCATATTAGTGTAATGACTTATATGGTTGCTATAGGCCGATACGTATGCCCTTAGTATAAACGGCTATTATATAAACGGTCGACATTACTATGAACCACAACGATATAATTACCTTACTACAACCATATTAGTGTAATGACTTATATGGTTGCTATAGGCCGATACGTATGCCCTTAGTATAAACGGCTATTATAT
>NW_017692153.1:0-263 GCF_001879085.1 Nicotiana attenuata | reverse complement strand
TATATGGTTGCTATAGGCCAATACGTATGCCTTTAATATAAACTGCTATTATATAAACGGTCGACATTACTACGAACCACAACGATATAATTACCTTACTACAACCATATTAGTGTAAGGACTTATATGGTTGCTATAGGCCAATACGTATGCCTTTAATATAAACTGCTATTATATAAACGGTCGACATTACTACGAACCACAACGATATAATTACCTTACTACAACCATATTAGTGTAAGGACTTATATGGTTGCTATAGG
>NW_017692152.1:4982-5496 GCF_001879085.1 Nicotiana attenuata | reverse complement strand
CCTTCGCCAACAAGTTCAAACTACGGTTGAATCAAGACAGGCTACGTGCCTTCGCCAAAATTCAGCTACGGTTGAATCAATACAGGCTACGTGCCTTCGCTAACAAGTTCAACTACGGTTGAACCAAGACAGGCTACGTGCCTTCGCCCAAAATTCAACTACGGTTGAATCAAGACAGGCTATGCGCCTTCACCCACGAGTTCAACTACAGTTGAACCGGGACTCAGGCTACGTGCCTTCGCCAACAAGTTCAAACTACGGTTGAATCAAGACAGGCTACGTGCCTTCGCCAAAATTCAGCTACGGTTGAATCAATACAGGCTACGTGCCTTCGCTAACAAGTTCAACTACGGTTGAACCAAGACAGGCTACGTGCCTTCGCCCAAAATTCAACTACGGTTGAATCAAGACAGGCTATGCGCCTTCACCCACGAGTTCAACTACAGTTGAACCGGGACTCAGGCTACGTGCCTTCGCCAACAAGTTCAAACTACGGTTGAATCAAGACAGGCTA
>NW_017692152.1:0-300 GCF_001879085.1 Nicotiana attenuata | reverse complement strand
CGGAGATATCTCGAGCCGAGACTCGCCTCAAGACAGCCTATATACCCTGGTTGGGAAGACAATGGATAAGCCGCTCAAAGTCTCGAATCCAAAACGAGTTCCAGCACTCGATACCCACCATATGAGATTCGGGCTCTGTGCCTTCGTCATCAAGATCGACAAAATTCAACTACGGTTGAATCAAGACAGGCTACGTGCCTTCGCCAACAAGTTCAACTACGGTTGAACCAAGACAGGCTACGTGCCTCGTCCCAAATTCAACTACGTTGAACTCAAGACAGGCTAGTGCGCTTCACCACG
>NW_017692151.1:0-5496 GCF_001879085.1 Nicotiana attenuata | reverse complement strand
TTGAAAAAAAAAGATTTAAAGAAAAAAAAAAGAGAAAAAGAAAAGAAAAAAAAGAGATGTTGTGGGATGTGAGAAACAAGAGGAAAGAAAAGAGTGAAAATTAGAAAAAAAGAGGAAGGAAAATGAGCAAGCCAAGAAGTGCTAGAAAAGAAAAGAAAAGAGAAGATTGAAATGAACAAATTGGGATGATGCCAAGTGACCTTGTGGCCCTCGAAGTCATTTTTTTGAACCGTTAATTGTTGCTAGGTGCATTGTACACAATGTGATATTTGCAGCTGTTAAACGCCCTAACGCTAACGTGATGACCTCATTTTTTTTTTTGTTATCTCCATTGAGCAGAAGGGTGGTTGGCTTGTGGTTCTTAAGGTAACTCATCCATACAACACAAGGTGAAAGAGCAAGGTAGCCATGACTAGCAAAGACCTGGACACAAGAGTTGTTGACCCGTCGAGGGAGTTTGTGGAGTCGGAGTCTAAATTGAAAGGGGAGGTCCAAATGTTGAAACAGCAGACGGCAGAAATGTATCAATCTTGGATCAGGGGGCATCCTCCACCTTCATTCCCCACTAACTACACTGAAAACCCTGCAACTATCCCACCACTATCACAAACCCAGCTCCCTACTGCTGATGATGTCTACCTGCAACCTTTTCACACTCAACCCGCCAAAACAACCTCATATCCCGCTCCTTTGGCCACTCATGCTTTTGTAGCTCCTCCACTAGCTACTTTTCCTCGATCCTCTAACGAGACTGTGTTCAAAGTCCTCAATGCCCAACACTATGCTCCAGAACCAACTTTCAAAGTCTCGAATCCATGCTCTCACACTCCTCATTTTGAGCCTCCCGGTAAAACTGAAAAGCCTGCTAAGACAGTGGAACAAGATGAGATATCCAGCAAGGTGAAAATCTTAGAGCAGTCTATAAGAAACATGCAAGGGATAGGGAGCCAGATGAGCGTGGCTTACAAAGACTCGTGCTTGTTTCCTAAAATCCAACTGCCTACTGGTTTAAAGATGCCGAAGTTCGATTTGTATGACGGACATGGAGATCCCGTGGCCCATTTGAGAGGTTACTGTAGTAAGATGAGAGGTGCCGGTGGAAGGACAAATTATTGATGGCATATTTCAGTCAGAGTCTGAGTGGGGCAGCTTTGGAGTGGTACACCCGCCAAGACGTTAGCAAGTGGTACACATGGGATGATATGGCTCAAGCCTTTGCCCGGCATTTTCAGTACAACATAGAAATTGTCCCGGATCGCATGTCCCTCACCAAGATGGAAAAGAATCCTAATGAAAGCTTTAGGGAATACGGGCTCAGATGGAGAGAGCAAGCTGCCGGTGTCAATCCCCCGATGGAAGAAAAAGAGATGGTCGAGTACTTTCTTCAAGCTCAAGAGCCAACTTACTTTGGGAATTTGATCATGGCTATGGGTAGGCCTTTTAATGATGTGGTAAAAATGGGAGAAATGGTAGAAGATGGGCTGAAGTAGAGCAAGATCATGAGCTATTCTGCTTTAAAGGCCACAACACATGCAATTCAGAACGACACAGGAAGCTTGCTGGGTTAGAAGGAACATGATGATGTTGCCATAGTTGTTTCAGTGTCACGACGTGGTCCAAAGGGTCCGCCTCACCAATACAACCAGCCTCAACACCAACCCCTAACCTACCCTCGATCTCCGCATAATCCACCTCAGTATTATCCTCCTAACAATGTCCGATCATCTGTCCAACCACTGGGTCACTCCCTATGGCGAGCGCCAACACTGCATAATGCATTCTTGCCATCACAACATTTTCGAGCACCCAGCAACCCTAGAAAACAGGGGCAGGTAGGGGAACAAAGGCAAAGAAATAGTTTCACGCCAATCGGGGAGTCCTACACAAGTTTGTTTGAAAAGTTAAAGCATTCTGGCCTGATTGAGCCGCTCCTCGGCTATACTCCAGACCCATATGCAAAAGGTTTTGATCATACTGTACGATGCATGTACCACTCTAATGTCCAAGGGCATAGCATTGAAGATTGCCATGCTTTGAAAAGGAAAATAGAAAGAATGATTCAAGAAGGGATAATTGTGATCAAGGACAGTGACAGGGAGTATGAGAATTCCCTTGGGAACTTGCTGACTGAAGTTAATGATATTGAAATTGGTAATGATCTTGGTAATATTGATGTGGAAATCAGTAGCTAAGATGCCAAGCTTGGTAATTGGAAAGACGTTCCTTTCTTGGCTAGCCGGGAAGGAGTCTTGGTGGTTTATTTTGTTGTCATTTCTGTTGTCCGGGTTATTTCAGGGTTGTAATCCGGATATTATCTTGTGACTCAAACCCTTCTATCCTTTTATTTCGCCTAGTTCCTTTAGTCGCAGTGACTCATTTAGTGTCATCCAGGTTTGTTCCAGGGTTGTAACCCCAGTTTATGTTGTTCAAACTCTTTCACCGTCTGTCTAATGCAATTTCCTATTTTCTATTATTTTTTAGTCAGTGTTTGTTTAGTTCTCTTTTCCTTTTATAGTTCTTTTCCTGATGAGTCTATGACATGACATGCACGCGTAATTCTCAGCCTGGTCTTAAAAGTTAGTTTAATCATGAAGCAATGAAATAATTTTAAAGATGATAGGGACATTTGAGGGAAATAAGTAAAGGCATTTTGAGATCACTTAAAGCCCGAATTGTGTGAAACTGGAGCATATAGAACATAAAGAAGATACTTCGAAAGATGGTACAAGGTTTTAGGCAATGGAATGAAAAGTTGCCTTTTGCTTTGCTGGATTATCGCACTACTGTTCGCACTTCAGTAGGTGCAACTCCTTATTTGTTGGTATATGGTACTGAAGCAGTGATACCGGAAGAGGTTGAGATTTCATCCATTCGAATTGTTGCTGAAGCAGAAATTGATGATGATGAGTGGGTCAAAACCCGGTTGGAGCAATTAAGTCTGATTGATGAGAAAGGACTGGCAGCAGTATGTCACGGCCAGTTGTATCAAAAGAGAATGGCATGAGCATACAACAAGAAGGTGCGTCGCCGGAAATTTGAAGTGGGTCAGTTGGTATTGAAACGCATCCTCCCACATCCGGTGGAAGCAAAAGGCAAGTTTGCCCCAAATTGGCAGGGGTCGTTCGTGGTAACGAGAGTGTTGTCCATTGGTGCTTTGTATTTAACAGATATAGAAGGCAAGTGCGTAGACATGGCTATCCATTCTGATGCGGTCAAAAGATATTTTGTATGATTTCTTTGGTTTAAATTGTGTTCATTTGTACTTGGCATATTTTGAGGATTGAAATGACGAAGGCATTTTATTTTGCTATCTAAACACTTTATCCATTGTTATCCCTTTGAGCCTTATTTGTTTTCTTTCATACGCCTCTTTTGGAATCAGTAGCAAAGTTCAGAAACACAGATACAAAAGATAAATAAAGAAGAGAAAAGAGGAAAAAAGAGAGGAGGAAAAGAGAAAAGAAATTGAAAGAAAAAGTAAGTAAAGCAAAAGAAAAAAAAAAGAAAAAGAAAAAAAAGAAGAGAAAGAGAAAAAAAAGAGAAAAGAAAAAGAGAGAAAGAAAGATAAAAGAGAATAGTAACAACAACAAAGCAATTCCTATGTCATGAACTACGTTTGACCTGATTCCTTTTAAGGATACGTAGGCAGCCTCACGGTTCGGTCTCATTAAAATAAAAATTCAAAAGTCCCCAAGCAAAGAAACTGAGGCAGAAGTTGTGGTTGTTGTAAGATATCTGATTTCAAAACTTGTAATTTTGAGCCCTTTTTTAAGCTGTTTTTGAGCCTTTATGATACCCTTTATTTCTAATCCTATCCAAAAGCCTACATTACGGGCCAAAGAAAGACCTTCCAATCAATCTTTGAGTAGTGCCAAGTCAAGCGAGTTAGAGGTATGATTCACATCAAGGGCAACACTCTGTTCTACACAAGAAAAATAAAAATGAGAGAGTCTTATCGGTGAAAACCTTCACAGGCACTATAAGGCGACGATAAGTTGAGAGAAAGAACAAAATGAGAGTGAAAACCCTTCGGGCACTACAAGTCGAATAAGGACCGTGAATCAGATGGGATAATCGGAGCATTGAAGCCCAGTTTCATGGCAAAGAGGTACAACAAGAGTTGATCATTAGATTTACTTGACAGATTAGGCCACTTAATCCAAAGGTGCATGTCATGGTCATTAGAGTTGTTGTGCACATCTGATAGGTTTCTACTTTGTAATTTTCTTGATATGTATCATCTCTTTCTATTGTCCTTTACTCTGTTCCTTGTGTCTTGTTTACTTCCTCTTCTTGAGTTTGTTTGGTCAAAACAAGTGAGAAATGACTTCAAAATTTGCTACCAGCTTTCCAATTGCACAAAACGGAATCTGTCTTGCACATCAAAGTGGCATAAGTCAGGGAAGAATAGTAGGCGCACTGAGTTGGCAACAATCAACGTGCTTTGGGATTCATGTGAAATGCAAAGGTTCAGTATATATCAATGCATGAGCACAATGCAACAGATGAATGGTATTATGTTTGAACGGATCAGAGGTATTTTCCGTGATAAGGGTGACAGAGAAAATGGTCAGTCAATAAACAGGCAAGGTCTTTCGAGTTGAAATCAAAGTTATCATGGGAAGTAAAGGAGCAATCGCCCTCAAAGTCAAGGCCACAAACCAACCACCATGTTTAAACTCACAAGTTTTCTTTGTCTGAAACAGGGACGAAAGCTATGTTCGTATCAAAGCTCGGAAGCTTGAAATTTTCAGGTGTAATGCCCCAATTCTGCTTACGCAAAGGCTATTGAGAAGATCACACATCACCTCTAGGAGAAACACTGCCTAGTCTGGGTTTTCAAGTTATATTTTGTTGTAGGAGACGCACTTCCTAAACTGAGATTTTACCCTTAGGAGACGCACTTCCTAGTTTGGATCATATGAGTTTGAGTCACTGATGGTTTTACCCCTAGGAGAGGCACTTCCTAGTCTAAGTCTTTCAAGTTATATTTTGCTCTAGGAGACGCACTTCCTAAATCGAGGTTCCGCCCCTAGGAGATGCACTTCCTAGTCTTGGTCATTTGAAATTCATCCGTAGGAGACGCACTTCCTAGTTTGAGTCATTGAAGTTTCACCCATAGGAGACGCACTTCCTAAATTGAGAGTTCATTCATAGGAGACGCACTTCCTAGTTTGAGCCATTGAAGTTTCACCCCTAGGAGACGCACTTCTTGTAACTCGTAGTTGACACGCTTAGCTAGACTTTTTCATTTTTTGATTTTTGATGTAATAACAGGACCGCAGACCAGAACCTCGGCGGAACGGCACCTCGATCGGCTCTCCACCTCGGTATACTCCATCATCTCACTCACTTCTGAACTACACGTGTCCTGATTCCTTTATAGCCAAGGATATGTAGGCAGCTCAGATACCAGGGCTCGGTCACATTCTCCTTTCTTTTAGCTTTTGGTCTCTTTAAATAAGGGTCGGGTCAAAAACCTGTCTAGTCGTTCTT